>NC_059269.1:925434-1032934 GCF_017591435.1 Portunus trituberculatus | reverse complement strand
AACTGTCTTCTCCTTGTTTGTCAAAATCAAATCTAGAATATCTTTTCCCCGTATGGGTTCTAAAATGACTTGTTTTAATAAATTATCCTGAATGTCCCTAAGAAATTCTCCTGCTTTTCTATTGCCCACCATCAAGGTTCAGTCAACATTCCTATAACTGAAATCACATACTACATATATCTTCCTGTGTCCGGCTGCTCTATTTATTTCCTCTCATAGTGATGAGTTATTTGGTTTGAAGCATTAAGTGGCCTGTACACTAAACCCCTTACCACTGATGGTGACCCATCCTTAATATCCAATCATATTGACTGTTTTCCTTTGCTATCTGTCTTAATTGTACTGTTAATGCAATATTGCAATGTATCTTTAAGGTACAAAGCCACTCCTCCCCCTCTTCTGTTTTCCCTATCCTTATGAAAAAGTGTATATCCATCAATTTTAACCAGAGGTTAAAATTTATGTCTATGAGAACGTCCGTGTTACACGCATTTCCCGTTATGCGTCCATTTTTGGAGACCCCCTACAATACAAATGATCTTAAAAGACTCTTAATAATAGTGGCATGCCATGCCATGAAGATTTAGATGGCATTGAACTCTAATTTCCACTTCTTACTTCAATCGTAGATTTTGTTTATGTCTTCCTGCAGCAGCAAAAACAGTCGTCTCGTATTTTGATTATTCTTAGAAATTTTGCTGTATCAACAAACTAATTAATATAACTGTTTACCCCATTTTGTATATCACTTACATATACCTGGAACTGACCCTTGTGGCACTCCACTTGTTATTTTACCCCAAGATGAGTATGTATCTCTGATCACAGTTCTCATCTCTCTGTCCTTTAAGTAATCCCTTATCAAATCTAACAAAATTCCTTGTAGTCCTCCTATGCTCTCTAACTTCCAAAGTAGTCTGCTGTGAGGGACTTTATCAAAAGCCTTTTTAATGTCCATGTATACTGTGTCCACCCATCCATCCTTGCTCTCCAATCCTTCTATTACTCTTGAGTAGAAACTTAATAAGTTTGACATACATGACCGTCCTGTAGTGAACCCAAATTGTCTGTTAGATATAACTTGTTCTTCTTCCAGATGTTTAACCTATTTTCTTTGATAACTATTTCACATAACTTCCCCACAACATTTGTAAGTGAATCTAATGGTTCAGTTGACTTTTCTCCTTTTAATATTGGGATCATGTTGGCTCTCTTCCATTCCAGTGGTACTCTCCCTTCATTTTTTTTTCTAATGTTTCCTTATTACCTTAAGTTGAGTTTAGACTTATGATGTGACCATCAGTGTGAGTGCTTTCTGTATGAGTGTTTTGTGTGTGTATTTACCTAGGTAGTTGTATTTACCTAGTTGTACTTTTACAGGGCCAGGGCTTTACGCTCGTGTGACCCCGTTTCCATATCTACACTTACCTAATTTTTCTTTAAAACTATGCACACTCTTTGCTGACACCACTTCCTCACTCAAATTGTTCCAAGTCTCAACACATCTTTGCGGGGAACTATATTTCTTAACATCTCTCAGACATCTTCCCTTCCTCAGTTTTTTTACTATGCGATCTTGTGCTTTGAATGTCATATTCTTCTCTTAGAATCAGTTTCTCATTATCCACTTGATCCATTCCGTTAATCAATTTATAAACTTGTATCAGATCCCCTCTCTCCCCTCCCTTCTCTGTTCCAGGGTTGGTAGATCCATAGCCTTTAGTCTCTCCTCATATGTCATCCCTTCAAATTCTGGAACCATTCTTGTAGCCATTTTTTGTAGTCTCTCCAACTTTCTTATGTGTTTCTTTTTATGGGGGGGTCCACACAACTCCTGCATATTCAAATCTGGGTCTTATTATAGTACTTATCAATTTCTTCGTCATTTATTTTTCCATGTAGTGAAATGCTATTCCAATATTCCTTAGCAAATTATGGCTCACTGAAAATTCTATCAATATGGCTTACCAGTTGATTGTTTTCTTCTATTATCACTCCTAGGTCCTTTTCTTTTTTTTTTACTTTTTCTAGTTCTACTCCATCTCCCATCTTATAGATTCCCACTGGTCATCTTTCACTCTTTCCCATTTCCATGACATGGCTTTTGTCCACATTGAATTCCATCTCCCATTTTTTACTACATTTCCAGATCTTGTTTAAGTCTTCCTGCAGTATTTCACAATCCTCTTTTTGCATCATCCGCAAACAGATTTATGTAGCTGTTCACCCCCTCTGGCATGTCGTTTATATGAGAAAAGTATTGGTGCCAATACTGACCCCTGTGGCACTCTGCTTTCTACTTGGACTTCATATCTTTAGCTACCGTCCTTATTTCTCTCCCCCTCAAATAATTTTCCATCCATCTCAATGTGTGTGTGTGTATTTACCTAGTTGTATTTACCTAGTTGTAGTTTTACAGGGCCTGGGCTTTATGCTCGTGTGGCCCCGTCTCCATATCTACACTTATCCAATCTTACTTTAAAAGTATGCACACTCGTTGCAGACAGTACTTCTTCATTTAAACTGTTCCACGTCTCAATACATCTTTGCGGGAAACTATATTTTTTAATATCTCTCAGACATTGTTGGGTTATCAGATTAAGATTGTTCAGTTGTCTTGTTGGGTTCATTGTCACAGCCCTCCAGTTCGAGAGTTTCGAACCATAGAGACTAAAGGGAGTCTATGTTGGGGTTGTAAGCACTACACTAGGTCAGTAAACAGTACGGTTCCACTCACCTTACTTGTTTCCTTCGTCCTGCCCAAACCTAACTTCATAACATGGCGCAGTGAGTAGGATCGAGGAAACACAGTCTTATCAAGTTATGGATCAACACATGGAGCAGCTGTCTACCCTCCTCGCCAGCCAGGCTGAAGATGGAAGGAGAAGAGATGAGTGGATGTCTACTATCCTGCAGGAGTTGGTGAGTTCCAGACGTTCCACAGACAACGACACCACCTCTAACGACGGTGCCTCACGCCCCAGCAACGATGTCGTGACCACGCCGCGACCACATTTGCCACACAGTGCCACCCCAGCGCCACATTTGTCGTCGTCCGTCTCCCTGAAGGAGTTCAGTGTGTGGAAGCAGAAGTTTGAGGGGTTTGTGAAACTCACTGGGGTTTCTTCTCTCCCTCTGGTGGATCAAACAATCGCTTTAGTGTCCTTGTTCGACGACGACTGGACGAGGACGTTACACTATGGCCTTGATTTGGGTCAGCAGGCAAGCCTGCAACAAACCCTCGTCACAATGGAGTCTCACCTACGGCCCCAGAGGAACGTGATGGTGGACCGAAGGGACTTCTACGCAAGAGCTCAGGAGCCTGGTGAGCGATTCGACGACTTTCTCTGTGCGGTGAAAGAAATAGCTGCATTCTGTGATATTTGCCCTACGTGTTTAGACAACAGATTACGTGATAAAGTTGTTGTTGGCACCCGTGACGAGGAAGCACTTAAACAATTGCTTCAGGTACACGACCTTGACTTAACTAATGCTGTATACATATGCAGGGCTTCAGAAACTGCTCATGCCGATAGTGCCGATTTGCAAGGGAGTGGCTCGACAAGTGTTCAGAAAGTGTCTCGTCGCCCACCGTACCAAGGTAACAAGCAACGGCACGGTACAGTCAAACATGAAAACTGTGCTTGGTGTGGTGGAAATAGGCATACTGACAAAGAGCAATGTCGAGCAAAAGGTCAAAAGTGTTATAAGTGTGGTAAAATAGGACATTTCGGGAAAGTGTGTAAGTCAGTGAAAGTCAAGTCTACGAAAGCAGAGAAAACGAAGGTGCATCGTCTAATTGCCGATGTTTACGTGAATGGTGATCGTTCTCGCCGGGCGCCTCGAATCAGTGTGCGAACTTCTCACCCCACTGGTAGTGATTCGATTCAATGGATCCCAGACTCGGGTGCTGAAACGACCATCATGGGTGAAAGGGTTGCAAACTCCCTTGGCATCCAGCAACGACACTTGTGCCCTTTACCTAGTTCTGGTTTGTTTGCTGCGGATCAGCAACCTTTGACTTGCATCGGTACTTTCCCTGCAAATCTTGAACTGAGTGACAGGAAAGCGGAAGTGACTGTGTCCGTGGTGAGAGAAGTGAAGGGTTCGTTACTGAGCTAGTTTGACTCTGTTTCTTTGGGTATTTTACTAGACTAGATTCAGGCTGTGAAGAGTAAATTACCGAAATCTACACCTGGAAGCGTAACGCAAGTGGAATCTATGCCTGCGACTTTGCCTCGATGGCCACATGACCTTGAACCCACACCAGTAGAGCGAGCAACGCATGCTTCTTAAGTCATTGTCGCATTTCCGAAAGTGTTCGACACAACAACTCTATGGGAGATGTCAGGAGGTGCCATGCATATACGCCTTGTGGATGGTGCTCAACCATCATCAGTGACCGCTTCTCGCCCGATACCTTACAGTTGGAGGGGTGAGATAAAGGCTCAACTCAACGACTTGCTCGAGAAGGACATTATTACCAAGGTGGACTACCCTACGCAGTGGTGCCACCCCATGGTGCCAGTGCTGAAGAAAAATTCGGGAGTTCGTTTATGTGTGGACCTTACACGTCTAAACTGATGTGTGATGCGGCCCGCATACCCCCTCCGATTACCTATTGATGCCGTTGCCTCGATGGAACAAGGCTCCAAGTGATTTACGATGATGGACGCCATGATGGGTTATTTCCAAATACCCATTGCTGAGGAGGACCAAGACCTAACCTGCTTTATCACACCGTGGGGGAGATACAAATTCAAGCGCGCCCCCATGGGACTGGTATCGTCCGGAGACGAGTACAATAGGCGAGGCGACCAAGCATTAGAGGATGTTTCACAGACGGTGAAAATCGTGGATGACGTGTTGGTGTACGACTTTACTTACCGCCAACATCTCTCTCACGTCACATCTGTTCTTGAACGATGTGACAAATTTGGCATAACACTAAACCCAAAGAAGTTCGCAGGGAACTGCGTGGAATTCTGCGGGTACTGCGTATCACAAGAGGGATACACCGTTGACAAGAGGAAGGTGGCGGCTATTTCAGAGTTTATGGAGCCTCAGAATATCACTGAGCTTCGCTCTTTCCTAGGGCTAGTGAATCATCTAGGAAGCCCGGTAGCTCAGTGGTTAGAGCGCTGGCTTCACAAGCCAGAGGACCGGGGTTCGATTCCCCGGCCGGGTGGAGATATTTGGGTGTGTCTCCTTTCACGTGTAGCCCCTGTTCACCTAGCAGTGAGTAGGTACGGGATGTAAATCGAGGAGTTGTGACCTTGTTGTCCCGGTGTGTGGTGTGTGCCTGGTTTCAGGCTTATCCGAAGATCGGAAATAATGAGCTCTGAACTCGTTCCGTAGGGTAACGTCTGGCTGTCTCGTCAGAGACTGCAGCAGATCAAACAGTGAATTAGTGAAGTTTCTCGCCACAAGTCGCTGCTGCCGCAACACCACTTCGCGACCTTCTACACCCACGCAACGAGTGGTGTTGGACTACGCAACATAGCGAGGCTTTTAATAACGTCAAGTCAGCTTTAGCTTCTCCACCCATCCTCGCTCACTTCGATGCTTCACTTTCTACCAAGCTCGAGACAGATGCTTCACGCACACGAGGATTCAGATTCGTTTTGCGGCAATGCCACAGTGACACGTGGAAGTTTGTTCAGTGCAGTTCTCGGTTCCTCACAGACACAGAGAGCAGCTATGCTGTGATTGAGATGGATATGGCAGCGCTTGTATGGGCTGCTAACAAGTGTAGTACTTACCTTCGAGGTTTACCGCACTTTGAGGTAGTCACCAATCACCGCCCGCTGCTGCCCATCCTCAACCACAAGTACATCGGAGACTAGTTGCGTATAATTTTACTTGTGTCTGGCAACGCGGTGCTGATCACAGCATCGCCGACGCTCTGTCCAGATCACCTGTTCAGGATCTGGTGGAAGAGGATGAAGAGGAGGATGAGGATCCCCTTCATAGTGCTATTCTAGCTACCTTACGTGCGGTTGATGAGACCAGCACGTGTATTTCACCTCTACACGACGCTACGCTCGCAAAGGTATGTTCTGCGGCCACACATGATCATGAGTATATGAAATTACGTGATGTAATATTAACTGGCTTTCCTGAGCATGCTAATAATTTAGACCCTGAGCTTCGACCTTACTAGAGGGTTCGTGACATGTTAGCTGTCATGGACGGCCTCATAGTCTATGGACCACGAGTCCTTATTCCATGCTGTCTAAGAAGGAAAACCTTGGACCGCCTGCACGACAGCCACCAGGGTATAGAGAGGACGAAACGACGCGCTCGGCAGTGTGTGTACTGGCCGAGAATAGACACTGACATTGAAAATATAGTTTCTTCCTGTACAGCGTTCCGCCAGTTGTTACCAAGCCTGCAGAGGGAGCCGATGCTTCAGGACGACACACCTACCCGTGTCTTTGAGTATGTCTCGGCCGACTTTTTCCACATGGCTGGCCGCACGTTCCTGGTGTATGTGGATAGACTCTCAGGATGGCCGTATGTATTTAGCTGCGCAAGGCCTGCTTCCTCGGCTCAGCTTGTCTCACTTTTACGCAAGCTCTTTGTGGACACTGGTGTACTTACCGTACTCAAGACTGATGGAGGTCCTCAGTTTACGTCATCGCAAGTGCGACGCTTCTTGACGCGATGGGGGGTGAAACATCGTATTTCCTCTCCTCACTTCCCTCAGTCGAACGGTCATGCAGAGGCGGCTGTGAAACTCGTCAAGAAGTTGCTAATGACCACTACGCAGAACGGCAACCTGGACGATGATGCTTTCAATCGAGGCCTGCTGGAACTAAGAAACACTCCTCATGGTGACGGGAGGTTGCCATCACAGGTATTATTTGAACATCCTTTACGATCCTCTGTCCCTACTCACTATCGTTCCTTTGCAGAGGAGTGGCAGAAAGCAGCGGCAAAGTGTGACAGCAAAGCAGTAACTCTTCGTCAACAAGCCAAGGACAGATACAACGCCAGGTCTTGCACACACTCCCAACTCATTATCGGAACACACGTGGACGTGTTCAACCACACATCGAACCATTGGAATCGTCATGGCGTGATCGTGGCCATAGGATCCCGGTGTGACTACTTGGTAAAGCTGGGTAGTGGGAGGACTTGGTGGAGGAATCGCAGGTTTTTATGCCCACATCACCCATTCCTCACGAGCGCAACCACTGGTGAAATGCGTTCGTCGGAATCGTTGACTATTCAACCTCCAGCCTTGCGTGTACCTCAGGAGGAGAAGTGCGAGGACAGTCAACCTGCCCCTCTACGCCACAGTGGACGCCAGCGACGGGAGCCAAGCAGACTCACTGTACGCTGGGATAAGAAGTCTTACGACTAATGTATATATGTGATGTAATCTTGGGGGGAGGTGTTGGGTTATCAGATTAAGATTGTTCACTTGTCTTGTTGGGTTCATTGTCACAGCCCTCCAGTTCGAGAGTTTCGAACCATAGAGACTAAAGGGAGTCTATGTCGGGGTTGTAAGCACTACACTAGGTCAGTAAACAGTACGGCTCCACTCAGCTTACTTGTTTTCCTCGTCCTGCTCGAACCTAACATCATAACAGACATCTTCCTTTTCTCAGGTTTTTACTATGCGATCTTGTGCTTCGAATGTCATATTCTTCTCTCAGGATCAGTTTCTCATTATCCACTTGGTCCATTCCATTGATCAATTTATAAACTTGTATCAGATCTCCTCTCTCCCTTCTTTGTTCCAGGGTTGGTAGATCCATAGCCTTTAGTCTTTCCTCATATGTCATCCCTTCAAATTCTGGAACCATTCTTATAGCCCTTTTTTGTAGTCTCTCCAACTTCCTTATGTGTTTCATTTTATGAGGGATTCACACTACTCCTGCATATTCCAATCTGGGTCTTATTATAGTACTTATCAATTTCTTCATCATTTCTTTGTCCATGTAGTGAAATGCTACTCCAATATTCCTCAACAAATTATATGTTTCTCTAAAAATTCTATCAATATGGCTTACCGGTTGATTATTTTCTTCCATCGTCACTCCTAAGTCTTTTTCCTTTTTTACTTTCCCCAGTTCTACTCCATCTCCCATCTTATATATTCCCAAGGGTCGTCTTTCACTCTTTCCCATTTCCGTGACATGGCTTTTGTTCACATTGAATTCCATTTCCCACTTTTTACTTCATTCCCAGATCTTATTTAGGTCTTGCAGTATTTCAGAATCCTCTTTTTACTTTATAACTCTGCACAGTTTCGTATCATCTGCAAACAGATTTATGTGGCTGTTCACTCCTTCTGGCATGTCGTTAATATAAATGAGGAAAAGTATTGGTGCCAATACTGACCCCTGTGGCACTCTGCTTTCTACTGCTCTCCACTTGGACTTCATGTCTTTAACTACTGTCCTTATTTCTCTCCCCCTCAAATAATTTTCTGTCCATCTCAATGTGCTTTCTTTTAAGCCACCCTTCTCTAACTTCCATAGTAATCTTGCATGTGGCACTTTATCAAACGCCTTTTCTTTAAATCCAAATAAATACAGTCATCCTTCTACTCTATCAACTATTCAAGAATGGAAACTCAGTAAATTAGTTACACAAGACCGTCTTTTTCTAAAACCAAATTGGCTATTTGATATCAATTTGTTGTCTTCAAGGAACTCGATCCATTGTTTCTTTATTATTCTTTCACACATCTTGGATATTACACTAGTTAGTGATACCGGTCTGTAGTTTAAAGGTTCTTCCTTCCTTCCGCTCTTATATATGGGAACTACC
The DNA here is from genome assembly GCF_017591435.1 of Portunus trituberculatus. NCBI lineage: Eukaryota > Metazoa > Arthropoda > Malacostraca > Decapoda > Portunidae > Portunus > Portunus trituberculatus. The sequence continues at coordinate 1,024,150 of NC_059269.1, read as the reverse complement.
TCAGCTCTTTTCCATTCTACTGGTACTGTTCCATTTTCTATTGAGCATTTTATGATGTTGCTAGTTCTTCCCTACATTCTTTCAGTATTCTACCTGAGATTTCATCTGGTCCCATTGTCTTCATTAACTCTTTTATTTCAAGCTTGGTTACTTTAATCTCTTTCATATAGACTGTCTCTCTATTACCCTGTGGCCTTTCAAATTTGGATTCCTTAGTAAAGACCTCCTGGAATTTATCATTCAATAGTTCTGCCATACTTTTTGGGTCTTCCACCATTCCGTTCTCTCCTTTTAACCTTCTATTGTGTCTTTTTGCCTATTTTTTCCATTTATGAATCTGTAGAACAATTTTGGTTGCTCCTTACATTTTTCGACAATGTCCTTTTCAAAGTTCTTTTCCTCTTCCTTCCTCACCTTAACATATTAATTTCTCGCTGCCTTGAAGTTTTCCTTATTTACTGGATTTCTATTTCTCCTCCACCTTTTCCATGCTCCATCTCTTTTCTCCTTTGCCCTAGCACACCTTGCATTAAACCCTATCTTGCCCAAGAGGACTTTTCGGTCCTCTTTTGTTTAACTTAACTCTATGGAAAGTGTGCACTTCTTTTCATGCCATACGCTCATCAGGACCGTTTGGTCATCTTTTGGGTGCTACGTGGTACCCTTTGTTTACACTAGAATACGACGTCCCGCCAGTATCAGCCAGAAAGATGTGAGGGGAGGACGTGGCTCTGACGGAGCCCCTCTATAGTCACGTTATCCACAATGGATGCTGTCCCAGGTAATTCCTTTTTGTACAAATAATATATAGTATATATGTGAATGTATATAGGCAATAAAATAAAATAGTATCATTAACTTATAAGTATAGGTAGAATAATAATTATCTATCCAGTAAAAGTGATCGAATCATGGTACAATAACTCTCGTTATTGTACCATGGACCGAATGTTCCCATTGGGCACGTTGTTATGTTGTTGCTCAGGTATACTGTCAACAAAAGCAAAGCATTTACCTAGGCGTTTTTCTATGAATTTGACTAGCATACCCCTAACAGTTCAACGCTATCATAACATGCATCATATATGAAGTGTTTCATTGATACTAGTACTGTACTGTAATAATTTTGAAAAGAGCAAGTACTTCAATAGCAACAAAACAAATAACGTAATGGCAAATTTTTCTCTTTCAGGTCCTTCTGATGATTTTCTCAGACATTGTTGAACAATGCAATTTGTATGCTATGCAGAAAAATCCTAACAAACCTCTTAAGTCTTACATGTAGTGAACTCGAACAATGAAGCAGTACAATCCCAAGAAACCCTCAAAATGGGGATATAAGATATTTGTACTAGCAGATGATAAGGGTTATGTGTATGATTTTAGACCATACACAGGAAAAATCCACCCTGTAGATAGTAATGATGTGCCTGACCTGGGTCCAAGTGCCAATGCAGTTTTACATTTAGCAGAAGTGATACCTCATCACAAGAACCATAAATTGTACTTTGACAATTGGTTCAATTCTCTCCTATTAGTAGAATACTTGGCAACTAAAGGAATTTGGTGTTGTGGCACAGTTCAGAGTAGAAGACTTACAGGTTTATCATTCCAGTCTGATAAACAGCTAGCCTCCAAAGGTAGAGGAAGTTACGATGAATGGGAGACAACAAATGAGGAGGGAGTTACCATAAATGCAATCAAATGGTACGATAGTAAAGGATTGTGCCTAACTTCAACATTTGCTACTTCTCAGCCACTACAGACTTGTCTTGGATATGATAAGAAAAGAAAAGAACAAGTTGAAGTTCCTGTACCTAGTATTATCAAAATGTATAATGAACATATGGGAGCTGTGGATCTCCAAGACCAACTACTTGCATACTACAGAATGTCTTTTCGATCTAGGAAATACTATCTGAGGCTCATTTTTCATCTATTTGATATGACAGTAGTCAATAGTTGGCTGGTGTACAGGCGTTCCGCTACCTCACTGGGAATTCCTGACAAAACAATATTCACTTTGTGATTTCAAGTTGAAACTGGCTTACTCACTCACAAGTAGTGGAAAGGATTTTAAAAAGAAAAGATGAAGACCATCAACTGATGTAAAGGTGAATTTTGAGAAAAAAAAAAAAAAATGTGGGAGAGCAACAAGACCTACCCCATATGAGGATGTCTGTAAGGATGGAATCGGGCACTTTCCTGCTGTCTCCGCAAACCGCGAGATATACAAACTCCCAGGTTGTAAAAGTAAAGTGCGTATATACTGCCTAAAATGTGGTGTGCACTTGTGCTGCCACCAAAAGAAAAATTGTTTTCTAGAATTTCACCAATAAAAATAGAAATTTGTGAAATTAACAATCAATTATAAGTTTTAGTTAAAAAAAAAAAACAATGCATTTAGTTGTTAGGAAGATTGTACATCAATGTGACATTTGAATGTAATTTAGGCAAATTGATTAATTTATTTTGCTCTCAAAATGGTCACGTGCCCAACAGACCCAATTGTTCACTTTTTGGTTTAAATGCCATAGGACATTCAAATTTATTTTTTTTTGCAATAAATGGTTTCTTTGGTCTTTATTTAATTAATTTACCTTAAAAAAATATTTTTCTTCTATGCTTATGATAATTTGGGCAAGATAGGGTTAAACCAACCTTTCTTTCCTTCTTCTTTAGGTCTATATTTCGGGACATATTCCCTGACTCCTGTTTTGTATATTTCCAAAAAATAAGTTATACTTCTCTTGCATCGTCTCTTGAGTTTTCCATCTCCTCCCCGTTAATGTTTTTAAAATAGTTCTTGAGATTCTCAATATCCGCCTTTCTGTAATTTAATCGGTCTCCTTTGTATGAATTGTCTCTATCTTCCTTTCCCTCTTCTATATACATTTCTAATATTACATGGTCACTCTTTCCCAATGGGCACTTATATCATATATCATCATTCATTTGTATACCCCTTGTAAAAATTAGGTCCAATCTCGCTGGCTCGTCGTTTCCTCTGAATCTTGTGCATTCCTTTACTCTCTGGTCCATCATATTATCTATCATTAGGTTCAGGAATCTTTCTCCCGAGGCTTCTTCCCCCATACCACTTTCATAATTTTCCCAGTCCACTTCTTTACAGTTGAAATCTTCTACTAATATCACTTTTCTCCTTTCTTTAACGATTCTCGTTAGACTCCTTATTGTGTCATCTATCATGTCTTAATATTCTTGATTGGTCCATGAATTTGTTTTTGGTGGCACATATGTTATAATGATTGTTAACTCTTTTTTTATTAATATGCATCTTAACATACAATACTTCTGCTTTTCCTTCCCCACATTCCACTTGGTTTACCACCATCTCCTTCCTTAACATAATAACTCATGACTCCTCCTCCTTTACCCACTCTGTCTCTTCTCCATACATTATATCTATTATCCAAGTGTATTTTGATTGCCTCATTTAGTTTTGTTTCAGCCAGGCATACAATATCTGGATTTTCTTTCTTTATGTAATCTCTTAATTCTAATTTACTTGATAAAACCCCGTCTATGTTCGTATACATCATTTTTAGTCTCTTGCCTTTATCATTTTTAGTTAAACTTGTACCACTTTTTTTCTCTTCCTTCTCGTTTATGTACCATTTCCTTATCCTGTCTCCTAGAATTCTCCAAAAAAAATGCCTTTTTTCTTCTTCTGACTTTTCATTATTTTTTCCCCTTACTGCTGCTGCCAGTTCATTGTATCTCTTCCTTTCTTCTTCATTTCTATTCTTTTTTATATAGATATCCTTGCAGCCTTCTGTTTCTCTAAGTTTTGTCGTTCTATATAATATTTCTTCTGTTGCTGCTTGTGATTTTAGTAGTATTTTAATTGGTCTCGTTTTTCCTTCTTGATATGGTCCCATTCTGTATATTTTTTCTACTTCCTCTTCCAAGTTCTGCCTATCTTCGTCGTTTCGTTTAGATTTTTTAGTAGGTCTTTGACTGATTTTATTTCTTCTTGTTCTTTTCTTGGTCTATATTGTATATTTTTTCTTTTATTCCAAATACGACTACACTCTTCTTTTTTTCTGCAATTTCTCTAACTAAATTTTCTTTTCTCTTGAGGACTCCTATCATTTTGTTTGTCATATTTTCTTCTTTTTCTTTAAGTTGTTCTTGAGTCACCTCCTGAAAATCAGCCTTCTTTTTTTTATCTTGGACTCTCCATGCTTGTACTTCTTCTCTAATCACGTTCTGTACTCTTTCCTCTTCTTTGTTTACTAGATCTTTCAGCTTCTCTTTTTCTTTCTCGGCTTTACCGAGTCCTCCTTCCATCTGCTTTTTGTAGTTAGCTGCTTCCTTTTCTTAGTTCTTCGTTTTCCGCTCTTAGCCTAGCTTCGTTTTCTTCCACTTTTTTCTTTTTTTATCCTTTCTCTCAGTTTTATAAACTCTTTTTCCTGTTCTTCATTATCTTTCATTTCCATACTCTCCTTTATCAATAATTTATCTAGTTTACATTCAATAGTCAACACTCTCTTAAGTAGTGAAGTATTCACCGTATCGAAACCTTTGAATGCGATCTCTGTGTGTGTGTTTCACTGTTTGATCTGCTGCAGTCTCTGACGAGACAGCCAGACGTTACCCTACGGAACGAGCTCAGAGCTCATTATTTCCGATCTTCGGATAGGCCTCTGAGACCAGGCACACACCGGGACAAGGTCACAACTCCTCGATTTACATCCTGTACCTACTCACTGCTATAGTCCTGCTCGTCTAAGAATGTGGATTGGGTGCGGCCCCCATGGGAAATAGCGGGAGGACAGCGCTGCCATACCTTTAATCCCTCGTTGTCTACCCCCCTCTTTCCCTCTTCCTCCCTCTCTCTTACCCTCCTCTTCCTCCCCTCTCTTTCTTCCTGGTCAAGCACACCGCAGCTGACCTCCCATCACCTGTATGGATGGCGGGCGTGATTGGTGTTGCTGCCGTGAAGATTTGAATGTAGTTTTTTTCTTACTTATGTCAGGTTATTTTAAAGTACTTTCCTTCACGATATAATCTAATTACAACTATGGAACTATTTACTCATCCCAAACCGCAAGGAAACCTCTTTATAAGTATATTATTTTTTTTTTTTTTGCAACACTGTAAAATATGTATGCCACGTTTCTTGCCAGGCTTATGAATATATTATCAATAATAAGTTTACTGCTCTCTCATACGTTGTAATACTAAGGCTAAATGCGTATGTATATTTGCTGACCATATTTGCTAAAGTTTTACTACTATTAGAACTCTGCTGCATCACTGGCTATGAGACATGCTTCACCACTGTACAGCGGGAATTCCCCAACAAGCCGCACCCAATCCACATTGTTAGAGGAGCAGGACTATAGGTGAACAGGGGCTACACGTGAAAGGAGACACACCCAAATATCTCCACCCGGCCGGGGAATCGAACCCGGGTCCTCTGGCTTGTGAAGTCAGCGCTCTAACCACTGAGCTACCGGTGTGTGTGTGTGTGTTTACCTAGTTGTATTTACCTAGTTTTAGTTTTACAGGGCCTGGGCTTTATGCTCGTGTGGTCCCGTCTCCATATCTACACTTATCCAATTTTTCTTTAAAACTATGTACACTCTTTGCTGATACCACTTCCTCACTCAAACTGTTCCAAGTCTCAACACATCTTTGCGGGAAACTGAATTTTTTAACATCTCTCAGACATCGTCCCTTCCTTAGTTTCTTACTATGCGATCTTGTGCTTCTAAAGTCATATTCTTCTCTCAGGATCAGTTTCTCATTATCCACTTCATCCATTCCGTTAATCAATTTATAAACTTGTATCAGATCCCCTCTCTCTCTTCTCTGCTCCAAAGTTGGTAGATCCATTGCCTTTAGTCTGGAACCATTCTTATAGCCATTTTTTGTAGTCTCTCTAATTTTCTTATGTGTTTCTTTTATGGGGAGTCCACACAACTCCTGCATATTCCAATCTAGGTCTTATTTTAGTACTTATTAATTTCTTCATCATTTCCTTGTCCATATAGTGAAATGCTACTCCAATATATTCCTTAGCAAATTATACGTCTCTCTGAAAATTCTATCAATATGGCTAACCGGTTGATTATTTTCTTCCATTGTCACTCCCAAGTCCTTTTCCTTTTTTACTTTTTCTAGTTCTACTCCATCTCCCATCTTATAGATTCCCACTGGTCGTCTTTCACTTTTTCCCATTTCCATGACATGGCTTTTGTCCACATTGAATTCCATCTCCCATTTTTTGCTCCATTTCCAGATCTTGTTTAAGTCTTCCTGTAGTATTTCACAATCCTCTTTTGTTTAATGACTCTGCACAGTTTCGCATCGTCCGCAAACAGATTTATGTAGCTGTTCACTCCCTCTGGCATGTCATTTATATATACGAGAAAAGTATTGGTGCCAATACTGACCCCTGTGGCACTCCGCTGTCTACTGTTCTCCACTTGGACTTCATATCTTTAACTATCGTCCTTATTTCTCTCCCCTTAAGTAATTCTTCATCCATCTCAATGTGCTTCCTTTTAAGCCACCCTTCTCCTCTAACTTCCATAGTAATCTTTCATGTGGCACTTTATCAAAAGCCTTTTTAGATCTAAATAAATACAGTCAACCCATCCTCTCTCTCTTGTACTTTATCAACTATTCTAGAGTAGAAACTCAATAAATTTGTCACACATGACCGACCTTTTCTAAAACCAAATTGGCTATTTGATAATATTTTGTTGTCTTCAAGAAACTCGATCCATTGCTTCTTTATTACTTTTTCACACATCTTGCATATTACACTAGTTAGTGATACCGGTCTGTAATTTAAAGGTTCTTCCTTCCTTCCGCTCTTATATATGGGAACCACCTCAGCTCTTTTCCACTCCACTGGCACTGTTCCATTTTCTATTGAGCATTTTATGATGTTGTATATTGGACTTGCTAGTTCTTCCCTACATTCTTTCAGTATTCTGCCTGAGACTTCATCCGGTCCCATTGCCTTTTCCTCATCCAATTCGTCATCAACTTTTTATTTCAAGCTTGGTTACTTTAATCTCTTTCATATAGACAGTCTCTATTACCCTGTGGTCTTTCAAATTTGGATTCCTTAGTAAAGACCTCATGAAATTTACTATTTAACAGTTCTGCCATACTTTTGGGTCTTCCACCATTCCATTTTCTCCTTTTAACCTTTCTATTGTTTCTTTTTGTCTTATTTTTCCATTTATGAATCTGTAGAACAATTTTGGTTGTTCCTTACATTTTTCGACAATGTCCTTTTCATAGTTCTTTTCTTCTTCCTTTCTCACCTTAGCATATTCATTTCTTGCTGTTTTGAAGTTTTCCTTATTTTCTGGATTTCTGTTTCTTCTCCACCTTTTCCATGCTCCATCTCGTTTCTCCTTTGCCCTAGCACATCTTGCATTAAACCAATCTTTCTTTCCTTCTTCTTTAGGTCTATATTTCGGAACATATTCCTGACCCCAGTTTTGTATATTTCCAAAATAAGTTATATTTCTCTTGAACCGTTAATGAGTTTTCCATCTCCTCCCAGTTTACGTTTTAAAATAGTTCTTGAGATTCTCAATATCAGCCTTTCTGTAATTTAATCGGTCTCCTTTGTATGATTCATCTCTATCTTCCTTTCCTTCTTCTATATCCATCTCTAATATTACATGGTCACTCTTTCCCAATGGGCACTTGTATCTTATATCATCGTTAATTGGTATATCCCTTGTTAAAACTAGGTCTAATCTTGCCGGCTCATCGTTTCCTCTGAATCTTGTGTTTTCCTTTACTCTTTGGACCATCAAATTATCTATCATTAGGTTCAGGAATCTATCTCCCAGGCATCTTCCCCATACCACTTTCATAATTTTCCCAGTCTACCTCCTTACAGTTGAAATCTCCTACCAATATCACTTTTCTCCTTTTCTTAATGATTGTAAGACTCCTTATTGTGTCCTCTATCATGTCTCTATATTCTTGGTTAATCCATGAGTTTGTTTTTGGTGGCACATATGTTCCAATGATTGTTAACTCCTTTTTGTTAATATGCATCTTAACATACAGTATTTCTGATTTTCCTTCCCCGAACTCCACTTGATTTACCACTATCTCCTTCCTTAACATCATCATGACTCCTCCTCCTCCTTTACCCACTCTGTCTCTCCTCCATATATTATACCTTTTATCTATGTCTATTTTTATTGCCTCATTTAACTTTGTTTCCACCAGGCATACAATATCTGGTTCTTCTTTCTTTATGTAATCTCTTAATTCTAATTTACTAGATAAAATCCCATCTATGTTTGTATACATCATTTTAATCTCTTGTTCTTATCATTTTAGTTAAACTTGCTCCATTCTTTTCTCTTCTTTCTCTTTTATATACCATTTCCTTATCCTGTCTCCTATAATTCTCCAAAAATGCCTTCTTCTCCTCCTCTGACCTTTCATTATTTTTTCTCTTGCTTCTGCCACCAGTTCATTGTGTCTCTTCCTTTCCTCCTCGTTTCTATTTTTCTTTATATATATATCTTTGCAACCTTCTGTTTCTCTGAGTTTTGTTTTTCTATATAGTACTTCTGCTGCTGCTTGTGATTTTAGTAATATCTTAATTGGTCTCACTGTTCCTTCTTGATATGGTCCCATTCTATGGATTTCTTCTACTTCCTCTTCTAAGTTCTGTCTATCCTCGTCATTCAGATGTTTTAGTAGGTCTTTTACTGATTTCATTTCGTCTTTTTCCCTTCTTGGTCTATATTTAACATTTTTTTCTTTCAGTCCAAAAATAATTACACTCTTCTTTTTTCCGCAATTTCTCTTACTAAATTTTCTTTTTTCTTGAGGACTCCTATCATTTTGCTTGTCATATTTTCATCTCTTTCTTTTAACTGTTCTTGAAATACTTCTTGAAATGATTCCTTGTCTTTCTTATCTTGGATTCTCCATGCTTGTACTTCTTTTTTAATCACGTCTTGTACTCTTTCTTCTTCTTTGTTAACTAGATCTTTTAGCTTTTATTTTTCTTTCTCGGCTTTACCGAGTCCTTCATCCATCAATTTCTTATAGTTTGCTATTTGGACTTTTAATTCTTCATTTTCGGTTCTTAGCCTAGTTTCGTTTTTTTCCACTCTTTCTATCCTTTCTTTCAATTTCTGGAGCTCTTTATCCTGTTCTTCATTCTCTTTCATTCCCATACTCTCCTTTATCAATTTATCTAATTTACGTTCGATAGTTAAGACTCTATCAAATAGTGAAGTTTGCGCCGTATCAAAGCCTTCAAATTCTCCTCCTCCCTCACCAACATTGTCATCATCAGCTTTCATTCTTTCCCTTGTCACATACCTGCATTTAGATGGAATATCTTTCTCACTCATTATTATTTAACACTGTATTCATGAAAAAAAAAAATGAGTCCACAGTTATCGCCCAGGCCACTGTAAACCCAAACAAAGGTAGTGAAGATCAGCTGATTCTCAGCGACGGTATTGCGTCCTTCCTCTACCGCGTCTCGTGTGTGTGTGTGTGTGTATATATATATATATATATATATATATATATATATATATATATATATATATATATATATATATATATATATATAATTATACTTACCTAATTGTATTGTAGAGAGTTCAAGCGGGGCTTATAGTATCCTGTCTCCACTCTCCATTTATCTAATTTTTCCTTAAAGTTGCCCACATTATGTGCTGTAAAAACTTCATTACTCAATGCATTTCACTTTTCCACCATTCTATGTGGAAAACTGTATTTTCCAATATCATTCACACACTATTTCTTCCTAATCATCTTTGCATGTTCTCTTGTCCTTCCAGCTTCTTTCACCAGCACCAGGTCTTCCTTGTCTATCTTTTCAATGCCATTAACTATTTTATATAATACTATAAGGTCTCTTTCTCTTTTATCTTGAAAGGTTGGGAGTCCCATTTCCTTCACAGCCTTTCTTCACATGTTAGGTCCTTTACTTCTCGCACCATCTTTGCACCTATCTTCTGGATCCATTCTAATCTTAAATTTTTTTTTCAAGCTCGGCAACCACACCACTTCTACATATTCCAACTTTGGACGTATCATGCTCATAATATTATTTTTTTTCATCATATTTTTGTCCAAGTACTGAAATGACACCCTAATGTTAGTCAACATTTTATACGTTGATCCAAATATCCTACTTGTGTGTTTTTCAGGGTTCAGATTTTCTTGTGTAACTACTACCAGATCTTTTTTTCCTCTTTAGTCTTCATTTTTCATTCTTCTCCCATCAAATAGTTCCATATTGGTCTTTCCTAATTCCATTACATGACATTTCTTGACATTGAATTCTAACTTCCACTTCTTATTTCTCATAAATTTTGTTTATATCTTCTCAAGTCCTGATTGCTCTTAACAATTCTGCATCATCTGCAAACAAATCAATATAACTATAGTCCGACTCAAATATGAAGGCCGTTGAAGACTCTTCTTTGTTCCAAGGTAAGCAAATTGTGTGTGTGTGTGTGTGTGTGTGTGTGTGTATTCACCTAGTTGTATTCACCTAGTTGTAATTTTACAGGGCCTGGGTATCATACTGTGTGGCCCCGTCTCCATATCTACACACATCCAACTTTCCTTTAAAACTATGCACACTCCTTGCTGACACCACCTCCTCACTCAAACCATTCCACACCTCCACACATCTTTGTGGGAAACTATATTTTTCACATCCTTCAAGCATATTCCTTGGCTATCTTTTACTATGCGATCTTGTAGTTCTATTTAAGTTTTCCTCTCTCAACATCATTTGCTCATTATCCACTTCATCCAGTCCATTCAACAGTTTATAAACCTGTATTAAATCTCCTCTTTCTCTTCTTTGTTCCAAGGTAGGCAAATTCATTTCTTTTAATCTCTCCTCATAGGTCATTTCTGCCAATTCCGGAACCATTTTTGTTGCCATTCTCTGCAATCTCTCCAACTTCCTTATATGCTTCTTTTATAAGGGGACCAAACCACTCCAGCATATTCCAATCTTGGTCTAATTACCATACTAATTAATTTCTTCATCATATCTTTATCCATATAATGGAAGGCTAATCCAATATTTTTATCAAATTATACGTTTCTCCAAACATCTTATCAATATGAGCCTCAAACTGCCCATGGTCTTGTATTATCACTCCCAAATCCTTTTCCTTTTCCACCTTTTTCAACACTACTTCTTCACCCATCTTATATGACCCTCTTGGCCGTCTTCCACTCTTCCCATCTCCATCACATGACTTTTGCTCAGATTAAATTCCATTTGCCACCTCTTGCTCCACTCCCAAATCTTATCCAGGTCTGCCTGTAAAATTTCACAATCTTCTTCACTCTTCACACACCTACACAACTTCGCATCATCCGCAAACAAATTAATATAACTGTTTACTCCTCTGGCATGTCATTAATATATACCAGGAAAAGTATTGGTGCCAGCACTGAGCCTTGTGGGACTCCACTCTCCACCACCAACCAGTCCGACTTTGCATCCCTTATTACCGTTCTCATCTCCTCCATCTCAAGTAGTTTTCCATCCACTTTAACACTTTTCCTTTCAGTCCTCCATAAATCTCTACTTTCCATAACAGTCTCATGTGAGGTACCTTGTCAAAAGCTTTCTTTAAATCCAAATATACACAGTCCATCCATCCCTCTCTCCTGTATTTTGTCAACCACTCTTGAATAAAAGCTCAGTAGATTTGTTACACATGACCTCCCTTTCCTAAAGCCAAATTGATGATCCGATAATAACTTATGATCCTCCAGGAACCGTATCCAATATTTCTTTATCACCCTCTCACAAATCTTACCGACCACACTTGTTAGAGACACAGGTCTATAGTTAAGAGGCTCTTCCTTACTGCCTCCCTTATAAATGGGCACCACTTCAGCTCTCTTCCACTCTACTGGTACTTCCCCTGTTTCTAATGAACACCTTATAATATCATATAATGGATCAATCAATTCTTCTCTACACTCCTTCAATAATTTTCCTGAAACTTCATCTGGTCCCATCGCTTTATCATCTTTAAGTTCCTCCAACATTTTATATAACTCCTTTTAGGTATCTTAATGTCATCCATGTGCACATTTCCTTGTACATTCTGAGGCTTTACAAACATTGTTTCTTCAGTAAATACTTGCTGAAACCTATTATTTAGCAATTCCGCTATATTCTTAGGGTCATCTACTATCCCTTGCTCTCCTTTTAATCTTTCAATGGACTCTCTTTTAAGTTTACCATTTATGAACCTGTAAAACAATTTTGGATGTTCCTTACTCTTGTCTACAATATCTTTTCAAATTTTCTTTCTTCCTCCTCCTTACCCTCACATACTCATTTCTCGCCACTCTATAATTCTCCTTATTTAGTATATTCCTGCTCTTTTCCATCTTTTCCAAGCCACATCTCTTTTCCTTAGCCTTAACACAAGTTGCATTAAACCAATCCTTTCTTCCTTCCTCTCTCGGTTTATACTTTGGTACAAATTTCATAACTCCTTCTTTATAATATTTCATAAAAATCTCATATTTCTTTTGCACTTCTCTGATTTGTAACATCTCCTCCCAATCTAATTTTCTGAAATAATTTTTCAAACTTTCTGTGTCCATCTTTCTATAATTCAATCTACCACTCCTGTATGTCTCGTCCTTCCTTCGCTGTGTTGTTGCTATCTGCATTTCCATAACCACATGATCACTCTTTCCCAAAGGACACTTGTATTGTATATCTCCACATAGGTACACTTCTCTTGTTAACACCAAATCCAGTCTAGCCGGTTCATCATCTCCTCTATATCTAGTATTTTCCTTCACCCTCTGTTCCATCATATTTTCCATCATTAGATTAAGAAATCTCTCTCCCATGCTTCCTCTCCAACACCACTTACTAGATTTTCCCAATCCACCTCCTTACAATTAAAATCTCCTACTAGTATCACCTTTCTTTTTCCAGATAATACACTTTCCAAACTCTGTAAAGTATCCTTGATCATATTGTCGTATTCCTTAATGTCCAAGAATTTGTTTTAGGAGGTACATAGGTCACCATGATTATTAATTCTTTTCCATCACTTTTATCCTTATGCTTATCACTTCTGCGTTGTTCTTCCCATACCAAACCTTATCCACATTTATTTATTTCTTCGTCATAATCATAACTCCTCCTCCACCTTTACTCTCTATCCTTTCTCCATATATTATATTTATTATCCAAATTTATCTTTGTTTTTCATGCAATTTTGTCTCAGTCAAACACACTATATCAGGCTTCTCCACCATCATATAGTCTTGCAATTCCAATCTACTTGACAGTATCCCATCTATATTAGTATACATTACGGTCCACCCACTGCTCCTCTAGGGGTTCCTCCGTATTCCTTCTTTCCACATACCACTTTCTGACTCTCTCTCCTATAACTCTCCAAAAACTTTTCTCTTTCCTCCTCAGACCGCTCATCATTTTTCCTTCTCGCCTCTTCCACCAATTCCTTATATCTTTCTCTCTTCCTCATTTCTATTCTTTCTCACAAACACCTCTTTACAACCTTCTATCTCTCTTAACTTTGATGTTCTATATAGGATATCCTCCGCAGATTGTTGTGACTTCAGTACTACTTTAATCGGTCTGCTCACTCCTCCTTATACGGACCCAGTCTATGGATCTCTTCCACTTCTTCTTGTAGGTCTTTTTTTCATCATCATTTAGATTTTTTAACAGATCTCTTACTGTTTTAATTCTTCCTTAATTCTCTTAGGCTTATATGTTATATTTTGTTCTTTCATCCCAAATATTAACACACTCTTCTTCTTTTTGCTATTTTCTTATCAATGTTTCCTTATTCTTCATTACATTAACCAGTTCCTTGGACCTTTCTTTTTGTCTTCCTTCAACTGATCTTTAATTATTTCTTGTAATCCAACCATCTCTGCTTCCCTCGACTCAGTCCATTGTGTTTTCTTCAGTTCCCATTCCTTTCAAACCTTTCATTCTGCTCACTAATCATTTCCTTAAAGTCATCTTTCTCCTTTACTACTCTCTCCATTTTCTCCTCCAACCGTCTCTTGTATTTTTCAACCTCCACTCTCAAGTGTGCATTCTCATCCACCAATCGTTTTCATTTTCCTCCAGTCTCTTAACTCTTTCCTTCAAAGCCTTGCGGAATTCTCTATCCTGCTCCTCCTCACTCCTCTGAACTTTTAATTCCTTCACTAACTCCTCAAATCTCTTCTCCAACATCACCAATCTACCTTGCAATGTTGCCCTGTTGAAGCTGGACTCATGCTTTGACTGGCCACTTTCGGCTTTGCTCCCTGGGCCTCATCAACATATTTTGAATTTGGTAATTTATTTCTTACCGGTCTATCCATTTTTCTTACTCTTCCTGGGAACATGTGGGTGTGTGGTCACTGGGGGCCAGGCCTGGTAGTTACGTGTGTGGTTGGATGCGTTGGCGGCTGCTATGGCTGGCCTTTGTGTGGTTCCCGCTCTGTCGTTTGGAGTGTGGAGGTTCTCCCACCTCCAATCACTCCCATGTACACGCCACCAGGCTACGTTCACTCTGTACACTGTTCACTCGATCTGGTCGTCAATAGCAATAACTATTCTCACTCAAGCACATTGCTTAGCGTGTGGAGTGTTAGTTAGATGTGCTGTGTGCAGGAGGTGTGTGTCCATGTGTGTGTGTGTGTGTATTTACCTAGTTGTATTTACCTAGTTGTAGTTTTACAGGGCCTGGGCTTTATGCTCGTGTGGTCCCGTCTCCATATCTACACTTATCCAATTTTTCTTTAAAACTATGTACACTCTTTGCTGATACCACTTCCTCACTCAAACTGTTCCAAGTCTCAACACATCTTTGCGGAAACTAAATTTTTAACATCTCTCAGACATCGTCCCTTCCTTAGTTTCTTACTATGCGATCTTGTGCTTCTAAAGTCATATTCTTCTCTCAGGATCAGTTTCTCATTATCCACTTCATCCATTCCGTTAATCAATTTATAAACTTGTATCAGATCCCCTCTCTCTTCTCTGCTCCAAGGTTGGTAGATCCATTGCCTTTAGTCTCTCCTCATATGCCATCCCTTTAAATTCTGGAACCATTCTTGTAGCCATTTTTGTAGTCTCTAATTTTCTTATGTGTTTCTTTTATGGGGAGTCCACACAACTCCTGCATATTCCAATCTAGGTCTTATTTTAGTACTTATCAATTTCTTCATCATTTCCTTGTCCATATAGTGAAATGCTACTCCAATATTCCTTAGCAAATTATACGTCTCTCTGAAAATTCTATCAATATGGCTAACCGGTTGATTATTTTCTTCCATTGTCACTCCCAAGTCCTTTTCCTTTTTTACTTTTTCTAGTTCTACTCCATCTCCCATCTTATAGATTCCCACTGGTCGTCTTTCACTTTTTCCCATTTCCATGACATGGCTTTTGTCCACATTGAATTCCATCTCCCATTTTTTGCTCCATTTCCAGATCTTGTTTAAGTCTTCCTGTAGTATTTCACAATCCTCTTTTGTTTAATGACTCTGCACAGTTTCGCATCGTCCGCAAACAGATTTATGTAGCTGTTCACTCCTCTGGCATGTCATTTATATATACGAGAAAAGTATTGGTGCCAATACTGACCCCTGTGGCACTCCGCTGTCTACTGTTCTCCACTTGGACTTCATATCTTTAACTATCGTCCTTATTTCTCTCCCCTTAAGTAATTCTTCATCCATCTCAATGTGCTTCCTTTTAAGCCACCCTTCTCCTCTAACTTCCATAGTAATCTTTCATGTGGCACTTTATCAAAAGCCTTTTTTAGATCTAAATAAATACAGTCAACCCATCCCTCTCTCTTGTACTTTATCAACTATTCTAGAGTAGAAACTCAATAAATTTGTCACACATGACCGACCTTTTCTAAAACCAAATTGGCTATTTGATAATATTTTGTTGTCTTCAAGAAACTCGATCCATTGCTTCTTTATTACTTTTTCACACATCTTGCATATTACACTAGTTAGTGATACCGGTCTGTAATTTAAAGGTTCTTCCTTCCTTCCGCTCTTATATATGGGAACCACCTCAGCTCTTTTCCACTCCACTGGCACTGTTCCATTTTCTATTGAGCATTTTATGATGTTGTATATTGGACTTGCTAGTTCTTCCCTACATTCTTTCAGTATTCTGCCTGAGACTTCATCCGGTCCCATTGCCTTTTCCTCATCCAATTCCGTCATCAACTTTTTATTTCAAGCTTGGTTACTTTAATCTCTTTCATATAGACAGTCTCTATTACCCTGTGGTCTTTCAAATTTGGATTCCTTAGTAAAGACCTCATGAAATTTACTATTTAACAGTTCTGCCATACTTTTGGGTCTTCCACCATTCCGTTTTCTCCTTTTAACCTTTCTATTGTTTCTTTTTGTCTTATTTTTCCATTTATGAATCTGTAGAACAATTTTGGTTGTTCCTTACATTTTTCGACAATGTCCTTTTCATAGTTCTTTTCTTCTTCCTTTCTCACCTTAGCATATTCATTTCTTGCTGTTTTGAAGTTTTCCTTATTTTCTGGATTTCTGTTTCTTCTCCACCTTTTCCATGCTCCATCTCGTTTCTCCTTTGCCCTAGCACATCTTGCATTAAACCAATCTTTCTTTCCTTCTTCTTTAGGTCTATATTTCGGAACATATTCCTGACCCCAGTTTTGTATATTTCCAAAAATAAGTTATATTTCTCTTGAACCGTTAATGAGTTTTCCATCTCCTCCCAGTTTACGTTTTAAAATAGTTCTTGAGATTCTCAATATCAGCCTTTCTGTAATTTAATCGGTCTCCTTTGTATGATTCATCTCTATCTTCCTTTCCTTCTTCTATATCCATCTCTAATATTACATGGTCACTCTTTCCCAATGGGCACTTGTATCTTATATCATCGTTAATTGGTATATCCCTTGTAAAACTAGGTCTAATCTTGCCGGCTCATCGTTTCCTCTGAATCTTGTGTTTTCCTTTACTCTTTGGACCATCAAATTATCTATCATTAGGTTCAGGAATCTATCTCCCAGGCATCTTCCCCATACCACTTTCATAATTTTCCCAGTCTACCTCCTTACAGTTGAAATCTCCTACCAATATCACTTTTCTCCTTTCCTTAATGATTCTTGTAAGACTCCTTATTGTGTCATCTATCATGTCTCTATATTCTTGGTTAGTCCATGAGTTTGTTTTGGTGGCACATATGTTCCAATGATTGTTAACTCCTTTTTGTTAATATGCATCTTAACATACAGTATTTCTGATTTTCCTTCCCAAACTCCACTTGATTTACCACTATCTCCTTCCTTAACATCATCATGACTCCTCCTCCTCCTTTACCCACTCTGTCTCTCCTCCATATATTATACCTTTTATCTATGTCTATTTTATTGCCTCATTTAACTTTGTTTCCACCAGGCATACAATATCTGGTTCTTCTTTCTTTATGTAATCTCTTAATTCTAATTTACTAGATAAAATCCCATCTATGTTTGTATACATCATTTTTAATCTCTTGTTCTTATCATTTTTAGTTAAACTTGCTCCATTCTTTTCTCTTCTTTCTCTTTTATATACCATTTCCTTATCCTGTCTCCTATAATTCTCCAAAAAAATGCCTTCTTCTCCTCTGACCTTTCATTATTTTTTTCTCTTGCTTCTGCCACCAGTTCATTGTGTCTCTTCCTTTCCTCCTCGTTTCTATTTTTCTTTATATATATATCTTTGCAACCTTCTGTTTCTCTGAGTTTCGTTTTTCTATATAGTACTTCTTCTGCTGCTGCTTGTGATTTTAGTAATATCTTAATTGGTCTCACTGTTCCTTCTTGATATGGTCCCATTCTATGGATTTCTTCTACTTCCTCTTCTAAGTTCTGTCTATCCTCGTCATTCAGATGTTTTAGTAGGTCTTTTACTGATTTCATTTCGTCTTTTTCCCTTCTTGGTCTATATTTAACATTTTTTCTTTCAGTCCAAAAATAATTACACTTCTTTTTTTCCGCAATTTCTCTTACTAAATTTTCTTTTTTCTTGAGGACTCCTATCATTTTGCTTGTCATATTTTCATCTCTTTCTTTTAACTGTTCTTGAAATACTTCTTGAAATGATTCCTTGTCTTTCTTATCTTGGATTCTCCATGCTTGTACTTCTTTTTTAATCACGTCTTGTACTCTTTCTTCTTCTTTGTTAACTAGATCTTTTAGCTTTTCTTTTTTTTCTCGGCTTTACCGAGTCCTTCTTCCATCAATTTCTTATAGTTCGCTATTTGGACTTTTAATTCTTCATTTTCGGTTCTTAGCCTAGTTTCGTTTTCTTCCACTCTTTTTATCCTTTCTTTCAATTTCTGGAGCTCTTTATCCTGTTCTTCATTCTCTTTCATTCCCATACTCTCCTTTATCAATTTATCTAATTTACGTTCGATAGTTAAGACTCTATCAAATAGTGAAGTTTGCGCCGTATCAAAGCCTTCAAATTCTCCTCCTCCCTCACCAACATTGTCATCATCAGCTTTCATTCTTTCCCTTGTCACATACCTGCATTTAGATGGAATATCTTTCTCACTCATTATTATTTAACACTGTATTCATGAAAAAAAATGAGTCCACACTTATCGCCCAGGCCACTGTAAACTCAAACAAAGGTAGTGAAGATCAGCTGATTCTCGGGAGCGACGGTATCGTGTCCTTCCTCTACCGCGTCGCGTGTATTTACCTAGTTGTATTTACCTAGTTGTAGTTTTACAGGGCCTGGGCTTTATGCTCGTGTGTGTGTGTGTGTGTGTGTGTGTGTGTGTGTGTGTGTGTGTGTGTGTGTGTGTATTCACCTAGTTGTAATTTTACAGGGCCTGGGTATCATACTCGTGTGGCCCCGTCTCCATATTTACACACATCCAACTTTCCTTTAAAACTATGCACACTCCTCGCTGACACCACCTCCTCACTCAAACCATTCCACACCTCCACACACCTTTGTGGGAAACTATATTTCTTCACATCCTTCAAGCATATTCCCTTGGCTATCTTTTTACTATGCGATCTTTGTAGTTCTATTTAAGTTTTCCTCTCTCAACATCATTTGCTCATTATCCACTTCATCCAGTCCGTTCAACAGTTTATAAACCTGTATTAAATCTCCTCTTTCTCTTCTTTGTTCCAAGGTAAGCAAATTCATTTCTTTTAATCTCTCCTCATAGGTCATTTCTGCCAATTCCGGAACCATTTTGTTGCCATTCTCTGCAATCTCTCCAACTTCCTTATATGCTTCTTTTTATAAGGGGACCAAACCACTCCAGCATATTCCAATCTTGGTCTAATTACCGTACTAATTAATTTCTTCATCATATCTTTATCCATATAATGGAAGGCTAATCCAATATTTTTATCAAATTATACGTTTCTCCAAACATCTTATCAATATGAGCCTCAAACTGCCCATGGTCTTGTATTATCACTCCCAAATCCTTTTCCTTTTCCACCTTTTCAACACTACTTCTTCACCCATCTTATATGACCCTCTTGGCCGTCTTCCACTCTTCCCATCTCCATCACATGACTTTTGCTCAGATTAAATTCCATTTGCCACCTCTTGCTCCACTCCCAAATCTTATCCAGATCTGCCTGTAAAATTTCACAATCTTCTTCATTCTTCACACACCTACACAACTTCGCATCATCCGCAAACAAATTAATATAACTGTTTACTCCTCTGGCATGTCATTAATATATACAAGGAAAAGTATTGGTGCCAGCACTGAGCCTTGTGGGACTCCACTCTCCACCACCAACCAGTCCGACTTTGCATCTCTTATTACCG
The DNA here is from genome assembly GCF_017591435.1 of Portunus trituberculatus. NCBI lineage: Eukaryota > Metazoa > Arthropoda > Malacostraca > Decapoda > Portunidae > Portunus > Portunus trituberculatus. The sequence continues at coordinate 1,004,260 of NC_059269.1, read as the reverse complement.
TTCTCATCTCCCTCCATCTCAAGTAGTTTTCCATCCACTTTAACACTTTTCCTTTCAGTCCTCCATAAATCTCTACTTTCCATAACAGTCTCATGTGAGGTACCTTGTCAAAAGCTTTCTTTAAATCCAAATATACACAGTCCATCCATCCCTCTCTCTTGTATTTTGTCAACCACTCTTGAATAAAAGCTCAGTAGATTTGTTACACATGACCTCCCTTTCCTGAAGCCAAATTGATGATCCGATAATAACTTATGATCCTCCAGGAACCGTATCCAATATTTCTTTATCACCCTCTCACAAATCTTACCGACCACACTTGTTAGAGACACAGGTCTATAGTTAAGAGGCTCTTCCTTACTGCCTCCCTTATAAATGGGCACCACTTCAGCTCTCTTCCACTCTACTGGTACTTCCCGTTTCTAATGAACACCTTATAATATCATATAATGGATCAATCAATTCTTCTCTACACTCCTTCAATAATTTTCCTGAAACTTCATCTGGTCCCATCGCTTTATCATCTTTAAGTTCCTCCAACATTTTATATAACTCCTGTTTAGGTATCTTAATGTCATCCATGTGCACATTTCCTTGTACATTCTGAGGCTTTACAAACATTGTTTCTTCAGTAAATACTTGCTGAAACCTATTATTTAGCAATTCCGCTATATTCTTAGGGTCATCTACTATCCCTTGCTCTCCTTTTAATCTTTCAATGGACTCTCTCTTTTAAGTTTACCATTTATGAACCTGTAAAACAATTTTGGATGTTCCTTACTCTTGTCTACAATATCTTTTCAAATTTTCTTTCTTCCTCCTCCTTACCCTCACATACTCATTTCTCGCCACTCTATAATTCTCCTTATTTAGTATATTCCTGCTCTTTTCCATCTTTTCCAAGCCACATCTCTCTTTTCCTTAGCCTTAACACAAGTTGCATTAAACCAATCCTTTCTTCCTTCCTCTCTTGGTTTATACTTTGGTACAAATTTCATAACTCCTTCTTTATAATATTTCATAAAAATCTCATATTTCTTTTGCACTTCTCTGATTTGTAACATCTCCTCCCAATCTAATTTTCTGAAATAATTTTTCAAACTTTCTGTGTCCATCTTTCTATAATTCAATCTACCACTCCTGTATGTCTCGTCCTTCCTTCGCTGTGTTGTTGCTATCTGCATTTCCATAACCACATGATCACTCTTTCCCAAAGGACACTTGTATTGTATATCTCCACATAGGTACACTTCTCTTGTTAACACCAAATCCAGTCTAGCCGGTTCATCATCTCCTCTATATCTAGTATTTTCCTTCACCCTCTGTTCCATCATATTTTCCATCATTAGATTAAGAAATCTCTCTCCCCATGTTTCCTCTCCAACACCACTTACTAGATTTTCCCAATCCACCTCCTTATAATTAAAATCTACTAGTATCACCTTTCTTTTTCCAGATAATACACTTTCCAAACTCTGTAAAGTATCCTTGATCATATAGTCGTATTCCCTTAATGTCCAAGAATTTGTTTTAGGAGGTACATAGGTCACCATGATTATTAATTCTTTTCCATCACTTTTTATCCTTATGCTTATCACTTCTGCGTTGTTCTTCCCATACCAAACCTTATCCACATATATTAGTATACATTACGGTCCACCCACTGCTCCCTCTAGGGGTTTCTCTGCATTCCTTCTTTCCACATACCACTTTCTGACTCTCTCTCCTATAACTCTCCAAAAAAACTTTTCTCTTTCCTCCTCAGACCGCTCATCATTTTTCCTTCTCGCCTCTTCCACCAATTCCTTATATCTTCTCCTCTCTTCCTAATTTCTATTCTTTCTCACAAACACCTCTTTACAACCTTCTATCTCTCTTAAATTTGATGTTCTATATAGGATATCCTCCGCAGATTGTTGTGACTTCAGTACTACTTTAATCGGTCTGCTCACTCCCTCCTTATACGGACCCAGTCTATGGATCTCTTCCACTTCTTCTTGTAGGTCTTTTTTCATCATCATTTAGATTTTGAACAGATCTCTTACCGTTTTAATTCTTCCTTAATTCTCTTAGGCTTATATGTTATATTTTGTTCTTTCATCCCAAATATTAACACACTCTTCTTCTTTTCTGCTATTTCCCTTATCAATGTTTCCTTATTCTTCATTACATTAACCAGTTCCTTGGACCTTTCTTTTTGTCTTCCTTCAACTGATCTTTAATTATTTCTTGTAATCCAACCATCTCTGCTTCCCTCGACTCAGTCCATTGTGTTTTCTTCAGTTCCCATTCCCTTTCAAACCTTTCATTCTGCTCACTAATCATTTCCTTAAAGTCATCTTTCTCCTTTACTACTCTCTCCATTTTCTCCTCCAACCGTCTCTTGTATTTTTCAACCTCCACTCTCAAGTGTGCATTCTCATCCACCAATCGTTTTCATTTTCCTCCAGTCTCTTAACTCTTTCCTTCAAAGCCTTGCGGAATTCTCTATCCTGCTCCTCCTCACTCCTCTGAACTTTTAATTCCTTCACCAATTCCTCAAATCTCTTCTCCAACATTACCAATCTACCTTGCAATGTTGCCCTGTTGAAGATGGACTCATGCTTTGACCGGCCACTTTCAGCTTAGTTCCCTGGGCCTCATCAACATATTTTGAATTTGGTAATTTATTTCTTACCGGTCTATCCATTTTTATTTACTCTTCCTGGGAGCATGTGGGTGTGTGGTCACTGGGGGCCAGGCCTGGTAGCTACGTGTATTTACCTAGTTGTAGTTTTACAGGGCCTGGGCTTTATGCTCGTGTGGTCCCGTCTCCATATCTACACTTATCCAATTTTTCTTTAAAACTATGTACACTCTTTGCTGATACCACTTCCTCACTCAAACTGTTCCAAGTCTCAACACATCTTTGCTGTGTGTGTGGTGGGATGCGTTGGCGGCTGCTATGGTTGCCTTTGTGTGGTTCCCGCTCTGTCGTTTGGAGTGTGGAGGTTCTCACACCTCCGATCACTCCCATGTACACGCCACCAGGCTACGTTCACTCTGTACACTCGTTCACTCGCTCTGGTCGCCTCTCAATAGCAATAACTATTCTTACTCAAGCATATTGCTTAGCGTGGAGTGTTAGTTAGATGCCGCTCTGAGCAGGAGGCACGTCCGCTCTCCACGGAGCGCAGAGTGTGTGTGTATTGTTACGGCCCGCCCGTAACATACACTACCATCACCTCCTCCACTTGTTACCTCGTTCGCCACCTCTCCGCCTCCCCTTCCACGTCACCGTCTCGTGAACCTTCCACGCCACCGTTTCATGAACCCTCCACGTCACCGTTTCATGAAGCCCCGCTACTGTCCCGAAGTTGGATTCATGCGGCCCCTTTCAACTCAACCGGAAGTGTTGAGCTAGCTCTTGGCTTTCTGGATAGCAAGTTGAGATCCAAGCCTCAACCAGTGAACACAACGCCTCTTGGGTCTACCGTGGGATCAACCATCACCCAGCATTTCACCACTGCGACACCGCATAAGTATCACTTCCCCTCGTCTGTGTTTTCCACATTGCCTCCATATAGGATTAGGATTATTGTTAGGTATTAAGTCTGTGTTTTCCACATTGCCTCCATATAGGATTAGGATTATTGTTAGGTATTAAGTTGGCATTTATTGTTGTATTTATTACTGTGTTATATGTATATGTGTATGTCATTTTCCTGTGTTTCATTTTATATATCTGTGTTTCATGTTTCATGTTATATCTGTGTGTGTCAATATCATTATGGGTTATTAAAATAGCTTTTTAAAGTGCCTCCTTTGCATTTCCTCACCAGTTGAACCTGCAGTGTTTTTTTTTATTGTTATTGTTCACCGGCTCCCCGATGCCAATCTTACCAGTTTAACCGGTGAACGTAACAATTGGCGACCGTGACAGGACCATTATAACCCATGTTCAGTGTTCCATTTTTCCAGTGACTTTTTTTCTGTGATTACATAATTTTTTTGTTTCTGTGGTGTTGTGACTTTGATGTGTTTTTTTTTCTGTGACTTACTCTGCGTGTGGTTTAAATTTACCTTTGTGCGATCAAGTAGCTCCTTTTGGGTTAAACGTGTTTCGTGACTTTCATTGGTATCGCATAGCAGTGGTAGAGCAGGAAACCAGGTAGAAAGGCGTGTTCACCGATAGCACTTATCTCTATTTTTTGCACATAGGCAGGTGTGTAATAAGTGTTATCCAAGTGTTGGGATCATCATATGTTCATGCGAACCCTCAATCCCTCACTTCATGGATCATTTTTCTCGCTAGTTAGAATCGGCCATTTTAACTAGTCTCTCAGACTAATCCGCATCCTTATCAATAACAAGTCTCAGTACAATTCGCTCCTCACTCTCAAGTCTCGTAACTAGAGTAATCCGGATCCCTCTTAATGCTGTAACTCTCTAGTTTACCCCCCTCATTAGTGATTGTACTCATAAGTGTTTGCTTAAGTATAATCTAGGTAATTTCCAAGGTTGCCTTTATTATCACTCTGCCAAGTTCCTCACTTAAGTAATTCGCTTTTCATTTTTTTTGTTGTGGTTTAACATCTATTTAATATGGCTTCCGCTCAGTTTAACGTTGAAGATTTTTGTGCCGACCCTTCTCTGGAAAAACTTAAAGGTGCTAATATCAAGAAGGACCAATGGAAGACCATCGCTAAACATTTTGATGTTCCCATCACGTCTCAGATGACTAAAGAGGTCATTAAGAATGTAGTTGAACATCTAGTGCAAGAAGGTCAGTTGCTAGGAAATGCCATAGAAGAGTTAATTCCCATGTCAGCCTCTACGAGGACTATAATACACAGTCCCAAGGAAGAACAGGATAAGAGTAGGATAAGTCAATGGGAAATTGAGAAGCTTAAACTAGAATACCAGATGCATGAAAAACAAATGCAACTACAGGCAGAAAAAGAAGCGAAAGAAATGCAATTACAGGCAGAAAAGAAGCAAAAGAAATGCAACTACAGGCAGAAAAGAAGATAAAAGAGAGAATTTCAGTTACAACTTAGAAGGCAGGAGAAAGAGTTAGAAATTCAGGAGTTAGCTCTACGAAATGACGCTAAGTTTAGAGGGGAAGAAATAGATATAAAGAAAAAGTTAGCAAGCTTTAATCCTGCTACAGCTGCTCCGCTAGTTCCCCCTTTTGATGAATCTGATGTTGACGGATCATTTCGCGCTTTTGAGAGCATTGCTAATAGGAATAAATGGCCTAAGGATCAGTGGGTGTCTCTCCTTGTCCCTAAGCTAGTAGGAAAAGCTTATAGGGTATACAACGGCCTTAGTGATGAGGTAGAATATGAAGAGATCAAAGGTAACATTCTAGACGCCTACTCTATCACTTCTGATGGATACAGACAACAGTTTCAAAAGTATGTGAAACCAGAGTCTCACACCTATGTTGAATTTGCTAGTGAGAAACTAAGACAATTTAAGAAATGGTTAGCCGCCCTTAACATTACCACCTTTTCGGAGTTGCTCAATCTAATGGTCCTGGAAGAATGGAAGAACAAATTACCTTTTAATATTCTGAGGCATGTGGAAGAACGGGGGAGAGAGTGATCTTATGTCTGCCGCTAAAGTGGCTGATGCGTTTGCTTTGTTGATGGGATCCCTGGGTAGTAGAGGTCGTGGTTCACTATCTAATGTTAGGTCCTCCTTTGGGGAAGGTTTTGGGGGCGCGGGTGGTAAGCCGACCGGATTCTCGCCAAATGCATATAATTCCCCCTGGTGTACATACTGTAAGAAGCCAGGTCACACGATCCAAAAATGTAGACACCCAAATTGTGAGGGTTCTCAACGTCAACTTTCTTTTGTGGCCCCTAAACCTAACACATTTGAGAACAAGAAACCAGTGGCCCTAGCTAACCCTGTCAACTCTCCTCTAGAACTTTATGACTCGTACATGTATCAAGGTAAAGTGTCCCTGACTGATGGTAAAGACAAGGCAATAAATATCAAGGTTCTGCGTGATACAGGTGCTGCCCAATCCATCTTAAAGGAAGATGTCATCCCTAACATCAAACAGGCTTTCACTGGGGGAGAAGGTGATCCTTACAGGTCTCGAATCACAGCTCTCCTATCCTTTGGCTAATATTAGCTTACAGTGCCCGTTCATTTCAGGAGAGGTTGTGGTAGCCATTAAACCTGGTGAACTGCCAGTACCGGGGTACATCTTGTACTGGGTAATGATCTTGCGGGTAACTTGGCTGTTCCAAACTTAATTGTTCTTGATTCTCCCTTAACAGAAAGTCCCACTAAGACCCTGGACGAAACATCCCCTCACTTCTTCCCAGTGTGTGCAGTCACCAGGTCTCAGTCCAAGTCCCCTGCCCTTTCACCACCTCCTCCACCAATGATTGCCTCTACTGACAACTTGTACAATAACATCATTTCAAAGGAGAATTTGATTAATGCTCAGGAACAGGATCTCACTTTGGCTAAGATCAGACATGTTGCCAGTGAGACAAAGGATATGTCTAAATTGCCTTGTTTTTATTATCAGGAAGGAGTCCTGATGCGTGCCTACAGACCTCCTGAACTGAAACAACTAGACACCTGGTCAGAAACACATCAAGTTGTCATCCCCTTGTCTGTAAGACCAGCCATTATAGAACTAGCTCATGATGGATTGTCAGGTCATCTAGGCATCCAAAAAACCTACAAGAAGGCTCTTCAACATTTTTTTGGCCAGGAATGAAAAAGGATGTGTCACACTATGTAAAACATGTCACATATGTCAAATTGTGGGTAAGCCTAACGAACGCCTTGTGCCAGCTCCTCTGACGCCTATTCCAGTTCAGACGGAGCCCTTCGAAAAGATCATTCTAGACTGCGTAGGGCCCTTACCCAAAACCAAACGAGGGAATCAGTATTTGTTAACCCTCATGGATCCCACTACCAGGTACCCTGAAGCATTCCTCTTAAGAACATCACATCAAAGACCATTGTAAAACATCTAATACATTTTTTCACCTCGGTAGGAATTCCAAAACAAATTCAGTCTGACAAGGGTAGCAATTTCACTAGCCATTTTTTCCAACAGATAGTGAATGAGCTAAACATCGACCATGTTACCTCCTCGGCTTACCACCCCAATCCCAAGGCTGTCTGGAGCGGTTTCACCAAACATTAAAATCCATGATGAAGAAGTATTGCTTGGAGCATCAAGGAGACTGGGATGAAAGTATTTCTTTCCTTCTCTTCGCTTTAAGAGAATCTCAAGATTCTTTAGGTTACTCCCTTTGAATTACTCTATGGTAGACAGATCAGGGGGCCTCTCAAAATATTAAAGGATCAATGGTTTACTCAAAATACTCCTTCAAGCCCCAGTGTGTCTGACTACATCAGTAACCTTAAGAATAAAATCAGTGAAGTCAGATCTTTGCTAAATCAAACTTCCTCAAATCTCAAACTAAATGCAACAGAATTCTCTTCCCAAATCTGTCATGAGAAGTTTCAAACCAGGAGACAAGGTTTTACTTTTCTCCCCACTCCAGGCAATGCTCTTCACAGTAAGTTCATGGGACCTTATGTTGTGGCTCAAAAACTAAGTCCATTAAATTATGTGGTCCACACTCCTGACCGTCGTAAGGATTCCCAACTAGTTCATATTAATCTAATGAAACCTTACCACTCCAGAGAACCAGAGGACGACTTGTCTCGCACTGTACCTGTATGTCTGGTAGGAAGGAGTCTGGTCCTGTGCCCCCCGAGGAAGAGTCCGACATCGAATTCCTCTTCTCGTCACCTAAAGGACACCCCTCAAACAGCCAAATCATGTCCAACCTTGATGAGGTGTTTCTTTCCTTAACACCTTCACAACAGTCTGATCTTAAAAAGTTATTGCTAGACTTTTCTGAAATCACAGGTGACCTTCCAGGATTTTGTAATACTATCCAACATGACATAACATTAATATCTAATGACATCAAGCCTATAAGACAACCAGCCTATCGCATTTCACCCATTAAAAGAGACTTGATGAAAAAAGAGGTAGACTATCTGCTCTGTCATCACCTTGCAGAACCTAGTATATCTCCTGGGCTTCTCCCTGCCTGTTAACATCTAAGCCAGATGGTAGTAGTTGGTTTTGCACCGACTACAGGAAATTAAATAAAGTGACGGTGCCAGACTCCTACCCATTGCCCTTGATAGAGGACCTTATAGATAGTATAGGAGTAGCCAGATTTGTAACCACTATAGACTTACTTAAAGGTTACTACCAGATTCCCCTCTCGGACGAGGCCCAAATAATATCCGCCTTCATCACCCCCTTCGGACTATACCAATACAAAGTGATGCCCTTTGGCTTGTCTAATGCTCCCGCCACCTTCCAGAGGGCTATAAATTACATCACTTAGGACTTGGAGGGAACATCTGCATATCTGGACGACCTGGTGGTGACTGCGGACGACTCGGCGACACATCTGACCCGTCTTCGGAGGCTGATGGGTCGGTTCCAGGAAGCCGGGCTTACAATCAACCTGGCCAAGTCCACCTTCGAGAAGTCTACGGTGGTCTACCTGGGACATGTGGTGGGGAACGGCAAGGTTCACCCCAAGAGAGCCAACGTGGAGGCCATCCTTGGCTTCCCTGTCCCTACCACCAGGAAAACTCTCATGAGGTTCTTGGGGATGGCTGGTTTCTACAGACGCTTCTGTAGGAACTTCTCCACCCTGGCCGCCCCCCTGACGGACCTTATCAGCACTTCCGTCCCCTTCCACTGGACCCCGACCTGTGACCAAGCCTTCCAACACCTCAAGGCATTTCTCTCCTCGGAACCAGTGGTCTGGATGCCGGATCACTCCCGCCCCTTCCATCTACAAGTGGACGCAAGTGGAGTTGGAGTGGGTGCTGTCCTACTACAAACGGACCCTACAAGCGGCATCCTCCATCCCATCGCCTATCACTCCGCCAAGCTGAAAAAACATCAACTCAACTACTCCACCATCAAGAAGGAGGCTCTGGCACTCGTCCTGGCGCTCCAACGTTTTGAGTGCTATCTTCATCCTGGTCCTCAAACTACGAAGGTCTTCACCGATCGCAATCCTCTGGCCTTCCTTCACGCCATGAAGAACCGAAACCAACGCATTCTTAGGTGGGCCTTGTTAACTCAACCCTTCAACTTGGAAGTCCACCATATCAAGGGGGTGGACAACATCATCGCCGACGCCTTATCAAGATCTCCGTCTCACCTCCTTCATGAGCCCATTACGGAGGTCTTAGGGGAGGAAATGTTACGCCCGCCCGTAACATACATTACTACCATCACCTCCTCCGCTTGTTACCTCGTTCGCCACCTCTCCGCCTCCCCTTCCACGTCACCGTCTCGTGAACCTTCCACGCCACCGTTTCATGAACCCTCCACGTCACCGTTTCATGAAGCCCCGCTACTGTCCCGAAGTTGGATTCACGCGGCCCCATTCGACTCAACCGAAAGTGTTGAGCCAGCTCTTGGCTTTCTGGATAGCAAGTTGAGATCCAAGCCTCAACCAGTGAACACAATGCCTCTTGGGTCTACCGTGGCATCAACCATCACCCAGCATTTCACCACTGCGACACCGCATAAGTATCACTTCCCCTCGTCCGTGTTTTCCACATTGCCTCCATATAGGATTAGGATTATTGTTAGGTATTAAGTTGGCATTTATTGTTGTATTTATTACTGTGTTATATGTATATGTGTATGTCATTTTCCTGTGTTTCATTTTATATATCTGTGTTTCATGTTTCATGTTATATCTGTGTGTGTCAATATCATTATGGGTTATTAAAATAGCTTTTAAAGTGCCCCTTTGCATTTTCACCAGTTGAACCTGCAATCCCCGATGCCAATCTTACCAGTTTAACCGGTGAACCCTTGGAGTCTTTCAACATTTCCTCACACACACACACACACATTATTATTAAGTTATTAAGTCAAATGAGACATTGGTGAGGGAAACTGTAGACAAAAAGAGATGTGTGGTGATATTTGGTGTGGAGGAGGATAAGACACCGAGTAAAATGGAGAGAGAGAAAAACATAAAAAAGGTGATAAATAATATCATTAATGTGGTGCAAGAGGAGGGAAAAGACCTAGTACAAGAAATAGAGGACTTCCATAGAATTGGAAAGTTCAGAAGAGAAGGTATGAGGCCAATAAGAATCAAACTTAAGTCACAAAAGGATGTAGATGAATTGGTGGAGAAGTCATGGAGGCTAGCCCAGCAGGAAACAACAAGGAAGATTTGGTTGAGAAGAGATCTCGGTGAAAAGGAAAGAGAAATGTTAAATGAGTTGAGAAAGGAGGCTTTGAAAAAAAATGAAGAGAGGACAGAAGAAGAGAAGAAAGAGTTTTCTGGAGAATCTTGGATATGAGACTGAGGAAGTGGTTCATAACCCAGAAAAGTACAGCAAGAAAGGACTAAAGAAACTTACATATGAGCGAAATGTAATGTATTCCAACATAAATGGAGTGATATCGGGATTTTAGAACTCAACGATTACTTGAGGGACAAGAACCCAGATATTGTGGGTCTTACTGAAACAAAACTGAGAGAGGAGAAGACCTGATGAAGGTTGGAGAAGGAAATATAACGTTTGGAAAAGAAATAGAGTAGGTAAGATGGGAGGAGGAGTGATGTTGCTGGTTAAAAAGATATAAAGGTGGATCAAGTGAAAAAGGTATGGGAAAGGCAGAAGTGCTAAAGATCAGAGCAGAAACTAATGAAGGAAAAAGAGGCACTACATAGTGGTGTACGTACCACCTAAGACAAATGCATGGTCAGTACAGGAATATGAAGAAATGATAAGTGATACAGGAACATGTCTGGAAGAAATGTTGGGTGGCTGTGAACGAACTATAATGATGGGAGATTTTAATTGTAAAGAGGTGTGTTGGGAGGACTGGTCAATGGAAGGATCAGAGACAACATGGGAAATACACTATTGACACTGGCAATGGAAAATGTGTTAACTCAGTGGGTCAAAGAAGATACTAGGTTTGGAGGAGAGGGAGCATCGTCAAGACTGGACTTGGTCTTTAGTACAGAGCCAATGGTCATTGAGGAGATGAGGGTGGAGTGCCCTTTAGCAAAGAGTGATCATGCAGTTTTGGAGTTCAAGGTGATAGACGAAGAGAAATCTAGAAGAAATGAAGAATATAAAGTGGGAAGATGGAATTATGCCAAGACAGATTTTGGAAACCTAAAGAAATTCTTTCAAGAGACAAATTGGATGAAATTCAAGAGTGCTAAGGAGCAAATGAAAAGTGGAAGGAATTTATAAAATATACAAAGAAGGTGAGAAAAATTTGTACCAATAAGACAACATAGAGAAGTTGGAAAGCAGGACTGGTTTAACGATAGATGTGAAAAGGCTAGAACAAGAAAAGAGGATGCATGGAAGAGGTGGAGAAGGAAAAGACGGATTAAGCAGTGGGAAAGTTACAAAAGAGCAAGAAATGAATATGTGTTGATTAGAAGAGAAGAAAGAAAGAAACAAGAAAAGGATATAATTGATAAATGTAAAGACCAACCAAGGCTTTTTACAGACATGTGAACAACAACATCAAAAATAGAGAAAGTATTGAAAGTTTAGAAGTAAATGGAGTATACAGTGAAGATCCCAGGGAAATGGCAGAGGCTATGAATGGATGCTTTCGGAAGGTATTCACAAAGGAGACTGCTTTTGACAAACCACTGGTAATGGAACAGAAAGGGATTATGAAGGAGTTTCAAGTAACTGTGGAGGAGATCAAGAACATGATGGGAGTTTAGAAGTGAGAAAAGCTGTGGGACCTGATGGGGTATCAGGATGGATTTTAAGAGAATGCAGGGAGCAATTGGCAGAAAAAGTTTGTGAAGTAATTGATGCCTCATTAAGGGAAGGTGTAGTGCCCCAAGACTGGAAAAGAGCTAACATTGTCCCAATCTATAAATCAGGTAACAAGAGAGACCCATTGAACTATAGACCAGTGTCACTTACAAGTGTGGTAGCTAAGATGTGTGAGAGGGTGGTGAAGACTAGATGGACAGACTTCTTGGAGAAAAATGACATACTTTGTGAGTGTCAATTTGGTTTTAGGAAAAGGCGTTCATGCACGACAAACCTGATATGTTACTATTCGAGGGTGATAGATGTAATACAGGAAAGAGATGGTTGGGCTGATGGAATATATCTGGATTTAAAAAAGGCCTTTGATAAGGTACCACACCAGAGACTGATCTGGAAACTTGAAATGGTAGGAGGAGTGCATGGCAGTTTACTAAAATGGATGGAAGACTTTTGGTAGGAAGAGAAATGAGAACAATAATTAAGGACAGACCATCAGAATGGGGATTGGTGGAGAGTGGAGTTCCACAGGGATCAGTGTTGGCACCAGTAATGTTCGCAGTCTACATAAATGACATGGTGGATGGGGTGTCCAGTTATGTGAGCCTATTTGCAGGCGATGCAAAATTGTTAAGAAAAGTGAGATGTGACAAAGATTGCGAACTACTCCAGGAAGACTTGGACAGAATATGGAAATGGAGCTGTACATGGCAAATGGAGTTCAACACGACAAAATGCAAGAAAATAGAGTTTGGCAAGAGTGAAAGAAGAATCAGGAGTATGTACAAGATAGGAAATGAAGACATAAAACCAGTCATGAAGAAAAAGACCTTGGGGTGACAATTACCAATGACCTATCGCCAGAGAGACATATAAACAAAATAATTGGAGAAGTATTGAACTTATTGAGGAACATAAGAGTGGCGTTCGTATATCTAGATGAAGAAATGATGAAGAAAATAATTACTGCAATGATAAGACCGAGGCTTGAATATGCAACAATACAGTGGGCTCGAACTTAAAGAAACACATAAGGAAACTAGAGAAAGTACAGAGGGCTGCAACGAAAATGGTGCCTGACTTAAGAGATTTGACTTATGAAGACAGACTGAAAAGAATGCAACTTCCAACCCTGGAAAACAGAAGAGAAAGGGGAGACCTGATAGCAATATACAGAGTGATGATTGGCATGGAAAAATGGATAGGGAAGATCTGTGTATGTGGAATGGAAGAATGTCGAGAGGGCATGGGAAAAACTAAAATGGCCACTTATAGGAGAGATGTGAAAATATAGCTTCCCTCATAGAAGGGTGGAAGCATGGAATAGTTTAGACGTGGAAGTGGTCAACGCAAGGAATATTCATGATTTTAAGAAAAAGCTGGACATTAATAGATATGGAGACGGGACAACACGAGCATAGCTCTTTTCCCGTATGTTACAATTAGGTAAATACACACACACACACACACACTCTCTCTCTCTAAAATAGACAAGTAGACATGCATCTTTTTGTTGTTTTATTTTACTCTTTTTCCACACCACCCATGAGGTAAGAGTTAAGGTGTGTTATTTTTATAGAGGTTTTACCGTGTAGGCATAATCCTCTCTCAGCTATTTAATCAGACAGTTCTTCGTCAGAAGTGTCCTCCACATTGATAATAAAAGAATCCTCTAAGCAGAACTTGTTGACGCTGTACATAATTAATTTCTCTCGACTATGAAGGTTGCGATGGTGAGTAGCGCGGACGAGATATTCATCTTCCATCCCGAGCGACAAGGAGGGGAGGAGTGACTTGATTTGACCTGGGGATTATCAGCGGTCAGGGAGGTTGACATCACCCATGTCCAACCTTGAAAAGTAGCAACGCTGGAGAGCAGTGGTGCTACATTTTGTGGTATCTATACAAAATCATTGTCTTCAGTACACTAAAACAATATTCAAAGCTCTCTATACATCCTTAGTAGAAATTTAGAGGAATACACTTTTATGACGGTTCATTAAGATGTAAGTTAATAATGAGATTGAAACATGTGCTACGATGCTTGGCGACGCCGCAGCCGGGGAATCTCCGTTAGGTCTCCCCCCCTCAGCGGACTTCATATTTGAGTCGGACTATAGTCACTTTATTCTGTATGTTGTTTACATTTACCTGGAACATAATGGGGGCTAACACTGACCCCTGTGGCACTCCACTTATTTCTTTATTCCAAGATGAGTGTGTATCCCTGATCACCACTCTCATCTCTCTGTCCTTGAAGTAATTTTTTATCCAATCTAACATAATTCCTCTCAGTCCTCCTATGTTCTCTAACTTCCAAAGTAGTCTGCTATACGAGTCTATCAAAAACCTTTTTTATGTCTAGGTATAGTGACCACCCATCCATCTCTGCTCTTCAGGTCTTCTATTATTCTTAAGTAGAAATTTAATGAATTTGACACATGATCTTCCTGTCCTGAACTCAAATTGTTTGTTCAATATAACATGTTTTTCTTCTAGATACAGGCAAACCCCGCTTAACAAAGGTTAACACAACGAAATTTCGCTACAATGAAGGTTTCCTTTTACTACCATCTGCTCGTTTAACGAACATCGAACTCACTTTAGCAAAATTTTATCCAGGTATTTTTTTCCAAGTTTGAAAGCCCCGCTGTATCACACAAGTCGATAGGCTTTTGAATACACCAGCGCCTCTCGTGGACAACACGCGCACCATTCACTCCCCTAGTTCAAAACAATAACAGCGTCAGCAGCAGCTCGTCTTCCCTCGCTCTACATGCCACCGAAATGCCCTGCAATGTCAAGGCGAGAAAATTAATAGCATTGCTTCCCACCATGGCTTGACTCCATCTACTGTCTACCATTTTCAAGTCAGCAGACTCTATTAAGAAGGCTGGTGAGACCATATCTTCCTTGCAAGCTAAAAGAACCACCTGAACTCGTGACTCTGCAATGGATAAAATGGAAAGCCTTGTGGAAATGTGGTACATAAGTTTTGTATGTGGTATAATGATGTGTCCTTTGTTTACATTTCACAGGTTGCCAGCTAGCATATTTCCTGCCCCACTTTCCCTCCCTTCATAAATTTAAGATCATCAACATTATATAGTCACTTACATACATACATTAGTGTACATTATAGTGACTTAGTCTTAAATTAAACTACTTAAATGTTTAACTTCATAATTTTTACTTTGGTAAATCTTTACAATCCCTGTACAGTGTAAATTCCTAAAATTTCTCCCCCTTTCCCCCCAACAAGCTTGGGGGACTGTGGGGAATCGGGAGTTTTGGGGGGGGAAGAAAATGAGGCTGATTTTGACCCCAGAAAAAAAATCAACACGAAATTTTCAGAAAATCCCGGAAAATCAGGATTTCTCGTAAAAATTATCCCATAAACCCCTAGATGTAGCGACGTGTGTAAAATGGCCGGGGGCTGTGCACCCCGGATCCCCCCTAAGGTTATTAACCACCTAAACAAATCTAACCTAGGGTTCTCCTAACCGGAGGAATTTCCCTAGAATACCCACTGTATCACAGGACGGGTGGTTCGCTCGCTCACGGGGAATTTATTACCTCCTTGTAATTGCCATTCAATAGGATATAATCATATACTGTATTCAACATCACCCGTTCCGTGATACAGGGGGTATTCTAGGGAAATTTCCCTAGAATACCCAATCACCAGTGTTGTTATGGCCACACTAAACGCGAGCACCTCATTTTTTTGGCAAAATTCCGGAATAACACAAACACGGCGTTTCAACACCAAAATTACCTTTTCTGTCTGTGTCGCACACACACACATCAAACAGGTCTCCTGCCTTCCCTGTGTACTTATGGAAAAAGTCGAGAAGGCTGAGGTCACAATCAGAGCACCAAGGAAGAGAGAAGCAGTGGAATCCATCATGACTGACAAACGACTACTGTGTTAGGGTGGAGGGCAGCGAGTCCACCTTCCAGTTCACTTAGTGGTGGAGGAATACATTAGTGACTTAATTTCCCGTAGTTTATAGCGTATTTGCTTTATTTTGTTCACTTAATGAAGGAATAAGAATATTTATACTTATCTGAAACGTTGTTCTTCTCGTGTTCCTCTTTCAACTTGCTTAAAATGGCGAGAAAGAGCAAGATTTTTTCCGAATGATCCAAATTCAGAACCAAGGTTCTGGAATCTTCCGTTGGCATAATCCCAGACGTTATTTCCTGTAGTAATAATAATAATAATAATAATAATAATAATAATAATATATGGTTTATTAGTTTGGCAATGTAAAAAAATTACACTGAAAATGTACAGGGGGGGTGGGGGGCATTAACACAATGAACTAAAAATGCTTAACCTAACTATGGATCTAACTTAACCTAGAATTCACTTATTTATTTAAGGCTCGCACAATAGTGGGCACCGCGCTCAGTTGGTACCGATCAATGCGCGGTGCTCTTAAGGGTGCCACGCGATTCTGGTGTTGGGTGGCGCGAGCGGGAGGAGGCACGTCGGGGGGTAGCAGGTGGCGGAGACGTGGATGACGCAGCAGTCCTTCCCAAAATTTTTCCAAGGCTTCCTGGTGTCTTGTGGCCAGCCTTGGCAGACTCAGGCAGGTCAGAGCATCCTCGTAGGACCTGTAGGCAGGCCCAAGGATGACCCTGAACGCCCTCCTCTGAACCCTCTCCAGCTGTTGTCGTTGTGTGAGGTTCAGGGAGGAGGACCACGCTGGGGCGGCGTACATGAGCTTAGGGAGTATAAAGGTGAGGTAAACTCCTCTCAGCTCATCTGCCGGTGCTCCCAGGGACCTGAGTTGGCGCAGTAAATAGATTTTGTATGAGGCTGACCTGATGATGTTGGAAACATGCTGCTTCCATGATAATTGATCATCCACCAAGACACCTAGAAGCTTGGTGCTGCGGACCACCTGGAGGGAGTGAGGGCCCACAGAAAGCTGGGGAGGGGGGACTGCTGTTGTGGAGGTACAAATGTGCATCACCACGGTCTTTGTGTGGTTGATGCTCATTTTGTTGTCCTCCGTCCACGTCTGTAGTTGGTTAAGAGTGGACTGCAGTGCTGAGAAGTCTGGGTTGGTGTTGTTGCACGCCCACGGTGCAGTCGTCCACATACTTCCAGCGGTGGGGGGTGTGGACGAGAGCATCGTTGATGAGGATGAGGAAGCACAGTGGACCCATCTTGGTCCCCTGAGGGACCCCGCATGTGAGCTGTTGGAAAGAGGAAACAGAGCCCTGATAACGAACGGCCTGATGCCTTCCCGTGAGGAAGTCTGCCAGCCATGCTATCAGGTAGGGAGAGAGACCCAGAGTGATGGCTTTATTTATCACAACAGTGTGATCAACAAGATCAAAGGCCTTTCTGAAGTCCACAAAAGCAATAGCTAGAGAAGTGTTGCGTTTGTCCAGGTGGCTGTGGACGAATTCCAGGAAGCTGACAAGGTAGTGAGATGTGGAGGTGGATTTAATATTGCCAAATTGTTGTGTGTCAATAGAGTTACAAATTTTGTTATAGGCCCAGTCGAACACAAAATCTTCACAGATAAGGCTGGGTATAGGGGTGATGGCGACTGGTCTTAGATCATTCAGTGACTGTGGATTAGAAATTTTGGGGAGGGGGGTGACGTAAGATGTCTTCCAGTCATCCGGGCAGGAATGTTGAGAAAGGGAGGCATTGATGATAGAGCAAATGGGTGTGGCAAGTTCTGGGGCAAATTCTCTGTAAATTTTGATGGGGAGGTCAGTGGGAGTGGTGGATCTGTTTAGTTTAAATTTAAGAAGCTTCCTGTAAACATCAACCTCCTGGACAGGGGTGGAGGGAGGAGGCAGGGAGGTAGGCTGGGAGAGTAGTAGAGTGAAGGGGAGGGAGTGTCTGACAGATCGCAGCGAAGTGACCGTTAATTTCTTCGGCCGCGCTGTCAGGTGAAAGGTGTGAAACGCAGGGAAGAGAAGAGGCTTTTTTTTGTAAACCACACAAAGACTTAATCTTGTCGTACCACTGTCTGTTGTTAGTAAGCTTGAGATGGTGAATTTTGTCTGGGTAGTAGCTTGCCTTGGCTTTTTTAATTTTCCTGATAACTCTGTTCCTTAAACTCCTGTACTGGTCAGGGCTAGTGGAAAGCCCTGTCACGCTGACGAAGGAGTCGTTTGATGCAGGGCGTCATCCAAGGGGCATCAGATGGGTCCACTATGATGTCCTTGGTGGGGAAGTAGTGGTGGAAGGCTTCCGTTGTGGTGGTGAAGTAGTTCCGCCATTTTGTGTGGACGTCTTCCTCCTCCAGTACCTCGGTCCACAGGTGATGTGTCAGCCACTGCCCAAATTAGTTAGCATATTTGAATGATTTTTATAGGTGACTGAAGGAAGAATATATATATTTCCTCATCTGAAGTGTTGTTTTTCGTGTATCCCTCTTTGAACCTGCCTAAAAAGCTAAAAATTCCCCGATGGAAAGGAATTCAGCCACGAAGCTTCTGTAAATTTCCACGTGCGTATATATATATATATATATATATATATATATATATATATATATATATATATATATATATATATATATATATATATATATATATATATATATATATATATATATATATATATATATATATATATATATATATATATATATATATATATATATATATATATGACATCATTTCCCCTTGTTAGTGTATTTCCTATATTCTCATAACTGACTGAAGAAAAAACAATATTTCCTTCCATCTGAAGTGTTGTTCTTTTTGTGTTCCACGTTCGACTTGCTCTTAAATGTGGACACACACTCACCACTTCAAATATGGCGAGCAAAAGGAACTACATCGTGTTGTTGCGGGCGCGGCGCACATGTGTTAAGAGCCTCAGTCGACACAAGCTGGTGTAGACAGCACACAAACACTGGACTTAGAAATTGGAAGTGGTGTTAAACTTTGTGACGCTAAAACAAGCACTGTTCTATAGAGCACCCACTAAAACCCCAATAGAAAGTAAGTACGAGTCATATACTATCTATTAGCTATACTATTTTAGGAATTTACATTGTACAGTGATTGTAAACATTTACCTTTACTTTCATTAAACCTTTTACTGTACTATGATGCACTCTCGCTTTGTTTATTCTCAATGGAAACTCAAGTCAGGGGTTAAACTTGTTATAATCGGTTCGCTTAACAAAGTTTTTTTTAGGAACGTAACCCCTTCGTTAAGTGGTAGTTGCCTGTACTTAACCAATTTTTCTTGATAACAATTTAATATATCTTCCTCACAACACTTGCAAGTGACACTGGTCTGTAATTTAATAGCTCAGTTGACTTTCCTCCTATGAATTATGTTGGCTCTCTTCCATTTCTGTGGTACTCTCCCTTCTTTTAATGAAAATGCAACCAAATACCGGAATTGGTTTTAATAACTGATTTTTACATTCTTCTAGTGCCCAGCCCGACACACCATCTGGTCCCATCACTTTTCTGACACCCAAATTTTCTAGTAATCTTCCAATTTTTTCTTCATGCATTATGATTTCCTGCAATTCTTGGCAACGCAATGTCCTATTGGGTTCTGCAAAACCCTCTTCTTCAGTGAACAGTTTTGAAACTCTCATTCATTATTTCACTCATTTCCTTTGCTGTTTGGTATGTCTTCCCTTCTGTAATAATTTTTTCTATTGTTTCCTTATTCTTCATCTTACCATTTATATATTTGTATTTTTCTTGGTGTACATTAACGATTTAGATATAGGAATTAGTAGCAAAGTATCAAAGTTTGCAGATGATACTAAGATAGCATGTGCAGTACAGGGTGAAAAGGACAATTACAGAATACAACGAGACCTGGACAGGCTGATAGCATGGGCAGACAGGTGGCAGATGGAGTTTAATTCTAAAAAGTGTCAGGTTATGCATTTAGGTAAAGACAACACAAACTTTAACTATGAGATGGAGGGATGTTGGCTAGAGGCAGTAGAGGAAGGAAAGGATTTAGGAGTAGTGATAGACAGGACTATGAAATTTTCAAAGCAATGTTTAGAAGCAAGAAATAGGGCAAATAGGATCCTGGGTTTTATAAACAGAAATGTTAGTTATAAAAGTAAGGAAGTGGTGCGTAGCTTATATAATTCCTATGTTAGGCCCCATTTAGAGTATTGCATACAGGCCTGGTCACCCCACTATGGGCAGGATATCAACATGTTAGAAGCAGTTCAGAGAAGAGCAACTAGGATGATACCAGCTTTGAAGCGCCTGGAGTATAGAGATAGATTAAAGGCATTAAACATGTTTTCATTTGAGAGGAAATGTATAAGAGGGGATATGATAGAGTTATTTAAAATGTTCTCAGATACAAACTACATAGATGTGAGATCTTTCTTTACCTTAGAGGAGGGAAGTAGGACTAGAAATCATGGCAGGAAGATTAGAAAGCAAGGTTGCAGGTTAGATATAAGAAAATATTTCTTTAGTCATAGGGTGGTAGACTTCTGGAATGCATTGCCAGAGACGGTTGTAAATAGCACTAGTTTGACAATGTTTAAAAACAGATTAGATAAGCACTTAAATTTATTAGATTTATAATTATGTATAGCGCTGCATGATAGTTTTTATAAGAAATTTACTATAGTTAAACAAGACATGATCCGATCACAGATTGTAGAGGAATTCGCTGCAGGACTTAGCCCTGTTAATGGGCCAAATATTTAGAATTAGTATATAATGTATTGTGTACTTGTAAGTGTATCTTTAAGTACTGATGACGAGGTCGCTATGCGACTGATACAGGATAACCTAGATGGGCCCTGGTGGCCCTTTGTTATCTTATTATTTGTTATGTTATGTTAAAGCTTAGGTTTATCTTTGCTTTTCCGCACCACATCTTTCTCAAAGTTTCTTTCTTCCTCTCTCCTTAGTCTTACTCTAATATGTATATTCATTTCTTACATCCTTCTACTGCTGTTAGTTTCTTTCTTCCTCTCTCTTTACTCAAATACATTCATTTCTTACATCCTTATACTGCTGTTCGTTGTTTTCTTTGCCTTATTTTTTGTTTCTTCCAAGCTTTATCTTTTCCCTTTTTGCTTATATACATCTGCCATTGTACCAAGCTTGTATACTTTTTCTTTACTCTTTAAGTACATATTTCTTCACTCCTTTGTTATATTTCTGTAGAAATATTTCATATTTCCCCTGTATTGTCTTTCCGTTCATAATATTCCTCCATTCAATATCAGCATAAAATTTTCTTAACTTTTCAAAATATGCTTTTGCATAATTTAATGTTTTTTTTTCAGTCTTCTCTGCATCTTATCCTATCCTCTTCCTGCATTTCCAACACTAATGTTACATAATCACTTCTTCCCATTGGACTAAGGTATTGTATGCTGGGAGGGGGCTCTGGCTTCTTAGTGAATGCTAGTTCAAACAACGATGGTTCTTCTTCCTTTCTGTACCACGTTGATTCTTCTACCCACTGATCCAAAGTATTTACCATAGTTAAGTGTAACATCTCACTCACACACTCACACACACTTGAATTTTCTCCCAATTAGCATTTCTCACTCTTCACCTCTCTCTCTCTCTTTTTTTTTTCCCTTACCTTGTTTTCAAATTTACCCCTGCTCCACATCCTGCACTCCACCACAAATGGTCTGATGCCATACTAATCATTCCATTCTTATCCAAAGCATTTTACAAGACCATCGTACCTTGTCTACATCATTCACATTAACACAGGCTGTATGGCACACTTGCTGCAGGATTCAGACATCTTTACTTCCTAACAGTCCCATCTACACAGTGTGCAATAGGTCTGAAGAGATTAAGGCACACAGTTCTGTTCATGGTTGGAAGCATATTGTCTTTGTAATGGTACTTCCACGCCAATATGGTCTCTTTTACTGGCTGAGTCTGTGACCTTACTATGGTTGTGAATCTCATGCATATTTTATTATCTCTCATTTACCAGAATATATTTAGTATTATTTCACTCTGCAATCTTATAATTGTCAAAAGGTACTTCATGTTCATTTTCCTATTATGGGCACTATGTTGACAATCTTTTTTCTCTTTTCTAGATAAGCAGAGAAGCAAAGGATGATATAGTATAGTTCAGTGATGGGCAAACTTTACAGTGCACAGGCCATATGGAAAAAAACACACACACACTTATACGGCCGCATAGTATATTAACCCAAAATAATTAATATCTTAGACAAAAAAAAGGCAGTTTTTATGCATATGCACACCTGTGGGAAGAAAACAAAATTCTCACAATATTTGGCATTGCTTGTTATTTGCAAATTTACTAACATTTGTCAGACCATACAAATTCCTTTGGTGGGCTGTGTGGGGCCTATGAGCCGTAGCTTGCCTACCCCATGGTTTGGGTTCTTGTTGCTGTCTGTCTCCACACATTCAAGTCCTCTGAGCTTTGAAAGCTTATTCTGTCTTTCAGATTCATGTTAATTCTATACTTGAATGACTGATGCCTCAGTATATAAATGTCAACATTGTGTGCTATGAAATTATATATAAAAAAAAAAAAATAAATAAAATAAATAAATAAATAAAATAATAAAGTATACTACTGCAGTTAGTAGGTAGCCAATTCAAAATCACTGAAGCTAACTGTATTTTCTTATAATTTTCCAGAGTTAACCAGCCTCCAATATGAAAAAAAAGCAGGGCAAGTACTTACAGTAAATCACCTTCAAAATCATTCATCCAAATAAGGCAGAATGAACATTTGCCTGCAAAGTCTTCAGTAGATGTAAATCCAAAATTTCTTTTTTCTCTGTAAGCTCTAGTGAAATAGATAAACAAAAGAAAAGAATAAAAGGACTGAGGTGCTAGTCTCATTATGTTTTCAAAAGGTTATTAAATCTGATGCCAAAAAAAAAAAAATATTCTTTATTCTAAAGAGTAACATTGTTACACTTATCCTGTCAAATTCATTTTTTGTTTAACAAGTCCATTTATCATTCCTAAATCTTATCACCTCTTCAAGCCTAAATACTAAATACCATTAAATTTAATCGATAACAAATGCAATTATAAATAAAATGTTATTTCTACTTAGAGCCTTTAACTTCTTCCCAATGGGAGGAGGAAAGATTTGGAGGAATGTGCATGGAAGAAATGAGATGAATGATAATCAAAGATCAAATAATAAATCTTCCAACTCCCATGTGGTGAAATAAAACTATTAAATGAAATTATGATGATGACTTATCACTATCAAAATACAATGATGTAATAGATAAAGGATATCTATACAAGAGATAAGAACAGTGGACAAGGATGGACCACCTTTATGTAAAGAAACTAATGAGACAGGAAATGAAGGAAGGAAAAAATTACCACTTCAATGGAATTGATCTAGTATGAAATAGGTCTAAATTGTATTGGGTGTAAAGATTAATTAAACACACACACACACACACACACACACACACACACACACACACACATATATATATATATATATATATATATATATATATATATATATATATATATATATATATATATATATATATATATATATATATATATATATATATATATATATATATTCTTCCTGTAAAAACATAGAGTACTACCACACTTTGGAATTTATTCCCTCATCTTTTCTATTTTATTATAAATTTCTTCTAAGGTACGAGAGACAGTGGCATATTCTACACACCATAACTGTGAGCTTCACTTTTTCCGCTGAGCATGCTGGGTGTGGCGACTCACAGTTGACATGCCATCTACAAACTTTGTCTTGAAAAGTACATTGGCATTGTTGAACATTCCATCCTTGAGAGACACGATGATGAACTGCAGATCAAGTCAGAAAAATTTATCAATAAACAAATAAAACCTTTATCCTACACACATAAGCACACAAGGATGCGAGTAATGAATATATTAGAGCAAGGAGAGAGGAAGAAACTTTGAGAAAGATGTGGTGAGTTAAGTAATGATGAACACAAGCTTTTCTATAAATTTATAAATGGCAAAATGAAGAACAAGGAAACAACAGAAAAAATAATTAAAAGAGGGAAGACATAGACTACCAAACAGAGAAGGAAATGTGTGAAATAATGAATGAGAGCTTCAAAACAGTGTTCACTGCAGAAGATTTTATAAAACCTGATAGGACATTGCATTGCCAAGAATTACAGGAAATCCCAGAGCACAAAGAGGATACTGGAAGATTATTGGATAATTTGGATGTCAGAAAAGCAATGGGGCTGGATGGTGTATCAGGCTGGGTGCTAAAAGAATGTAAAGAGCAACAACTGGATCCAATTTGGGAAATAATTACAAGTTCACTAAATGAAGGGAAAGTTCCACTAGAATGGAAGAGAGTCAACGTAATACCGATATTTAAAGGAGGAAAGGCAACCGAGCCATTAAATTACAGACCGGTGTCACCTACAAGTGTTATGGGGAAGTTGTGTGAAATAATTATCAAAGAAAAATGGGTTAAATATCTGGAAGAAGAACAAGTCATATCAAACAGACAGTTTGGGTTCAGGACAGGATGTTCATATGTGTAGAACTTATTAGGCTTCTACTCAAGAGTAATACAAAGACTGGAAAACAGAGATGGATGGGTGGACACAGTATACCTAGACATAAAAAAGGCTTTTGATAAAGTCCTTCATGGAAGACTACTTTGGAAACTAGAGAACATAGGAGGACTGCAAGGAACTTTGTTAGAATGAACAAGGGATTATTTGAAGGACAGAGGGATGAGAACTGTGATCAGAGATACATACTCATCTTGGGATAAAGTAACAAGCAGAGTGCCACAAGGGTCAGTGTTAGCCCCCATTATGTTTCAGATTTATGTAAACGATATTCACAATGGGATAAACAGTTACATTAATTTATTTGCTGATGATGCAAAGCTGCTAAGAGTTATCAAAATCCCAGAGGACTGTCTGCTGTTACAAGAAGATATAAATATGATCCATGAATGGAATAAGATGTGGAAATTGGAGTTCAATGCCAAGAAATGTCATGTAATGGAATTAGGAAAGAGAGAAAAAAAAAAAAAAAATAAAAAAATAAAAAAATAAAAAATAAATAAATAAATAAATAAATAAAAAAATAAAAAAATAAAAAACAGTATGAAAGAGGAACAAATAATGAAGACTACAGAGGAAAAAGATCAGGGTGATTATAAAGGAAAATTTGAACCCTGAAAAACAAGCAAAATGTTTGGATTATCATGTAAAATATTGATTAATATAAGAGTGGCATTTCAATTCATGGACAAAGATATGATGAAAAAAAATCATCACAAGCATGATATGTTCAAGGCTGGAATATGCAGCAGTGGTGTGGTCTATGAGATCTAAAAATGATATAAGATTAGAACGGATACAGAAGATTGCTACAAAGATGGTGCCGGAACTAAAAGACCTAACATATGAAGAAAAGCTGAAGGAAATGGGACTACCAACCTTACAAGATAAAAGAGAATGAGGAGACCTAATAACAATGTATAAGGTAGTCAATGGCATTGAAAAGATAGACAAGGAAGACCTGGTGCTGGTGACAGAAGAAGATAGAACGACAACAGGTCATGTAAAGAATATTAGGATGAGGCAGTGTGAAGGATATTGGAAAATACAGTTTTCCATACAGAATGGTGAAAAAGTGGAATGCACTGAATAATAGTTGTTATAACACATAATGTGCATAACTTTAAGGAAAAATTGGATAAATGGAGACATGGAGTCAGGACACTATAAGCCCCACTCAAACCCTGTACAATACAACTAGGTAAATACACACACACACAAAGAAGTGGTATCTATGGAAGAAAAGAAGGAGGAGGTCATGGAGGAGGCAAGAAATTAAGAGTGACTTATACTACTATTGATGGGTTGTTATCCAGTGTGTTGGATCTTGAAGATTATTTGAAAGAAAAAAAAAGACCACATGTAATGTGCATCATAGAAACAAAACTAAAAGAGGAGATCCATGTTTGGCTTTAAAGAAGAGGGATATAATAGCTGGAGAAGAGACAGGAAGGGTAAAGGGGAAGAAGGAGTGCTAATAATGGTTTGTGATAATATATGTGTGGAGGAAGTGCAATTTGGTGATGGTATGGTGGAAGTAATGGGAGTAACAATCAAAATAAAGGAATTGAAAAATAAGGAAGATCATAGTTGAATATGTGCCACCTAAGACAACTGAGGAACATTAAGATATGCAAAGAGAGGTGATGAAGTGCTTAGATGATATGATAAGAAGAGATGGAAGAATACTATTAGTAGGAGACTTTAACTGCAAAAGAATAAACTGGAGAGAGATGGAAGTACATAATGAATATTGCTGGACAATGTGGTGAGGAGGTGTTACAGTTGACTATGGTAAATACAATGGATCAGTGGGTGGAGGAGTCAACAAGGTACAGAGGAGAAGAACCATCATTGCTTGACCTAGTATTCACAAAGAAGCCAGAGCCCCCCTCCCAGCAAACAATAACTTAGTCCAATGGGAAGAAGTGATCATGTGAAATTAGAGCTGGAAATACAGAAAAAGGATGGGATAAGTTACAGAGATGACTACAAAAAAGGGAGATTAAATTATGCAAGAGCAGATTTTGAAAAATTATGGAAATTTTTTACTGATATTGAACGGAGAAACATTATGTACGAAAAGACAATACAGCAGAAATCCAATGAAGGAGTAAAGAAATACATTACTTTTTATAGAGTTAAGAAAAAGTACATGCTTGGTACAGTGCTAGATGCACAAAAGTTAAAAAGGCAAACCATAAAGCTTGGGAGAAATTCATAAAACAAGAGAATGAAAATAACAGACAACAGTATAAGGATGCAAGAAATTAATATACTCGAACTGAATTCGTTCCAAATGGCTGTCTGAGTATTAAAAAGTTTGAATATTGATACCTATAAATCAGGTAATTTGTTCCAGCCATTGCCAAACCCAAGTTTTAAAAAAAGTAGCGGTTTAATTTTGCAGTCACCGCTAGCACTGACGCACAGAAAAAGGGTTGGCCTGTCGTTGATGGGCTTGTGTCCTGGCAAACACTTATCTTCCTTTGTTATATAGATCATGTTTGGTAGTTGTTTTTTTTTTGTTTTTTTTTCAAAAACAGGCCAGTATCATCACAATGAAAGATCTGTTATGGGCTTAAGCACTCCTTATCCACAAATTTCTTAAATTCAAGCACAAATTTCTCAGCGGCAACTCTGTCAGTACTTGCGGGCTCATCTTGCCTCACAACGGAATGAATTCAAGTTCTTTTCTTGAAATTCACAAACCATCCCTTACTTGCTTTAAAATCAACACTGGAGTCATATGTAGTATCAGAAATAAGATCAAGATGTAGCAGCTTAGCCTTTGCCCAAATTATGCCCTCTGACAAAGAATCACCAGCCTGCCTTTGGTTTATCCAATCAAAAAATTTTTCCATTTCTTCCCTGCTGCAGGTCGCTTAAATTGCCTTTTCACACCAATCGCCAAATGAGCTCTTTTAATGAGTTCTTTCTTCTTCAGCATTGTGGCTACTGTAGATTTAGCCATACAGTACTCAGCTGCAAGATCAGTTATTCTTCCTCCTTTCTCATATTTATCAATAGTATCTATTTTCATTTTGATGGTTGTCACTACATTCTTTCTTGTAGGCTTATTCTCACCACTAACAAGCCTCTTCAGTGCCATTGTAGGCTTCTAAAAAAAAACTCCAAAGAGAAAGCACAGGGCAGTATCATCGTTATGACAGTGAAGGATCAACTGGCTGCGGTGGCCCACTGATGGGGCGCGTGGGGCAGCGGGAAGGGAGAAACCTTTTGTTTACAGCCACGTGGACGGACGTTCAACTAATAGGCATTTTTTCGAGTATTAAGCTGAACTTTTGCATTCAACTATTGAAAAGTTCAACTATTTAGATGTTTGAGAATTGAGTCTCCGCTGCATTACAGTAAGGAGAGAGGAAGAAAGAAACTTTGAGAAAGATGTAGTGAGTAAAAGCAAAGACGAACCCAAGCTTTTCTACAAATTTACAAATGGCAAAATGAAGAACAAAGAAACAATAAAAAAATAATAAAAGGAGGGAAGACATACCAAACAGAGAAGGAAATGTGTGAAATAATAAATGAGAACTACAAAACTGTGTTTTCTGTAGAAAAGGATTTTATAGAACCAAACAGGACATTGCATTGCCAAGGATTACAGGAAATCCCAGTGCACAAAGAGGATATTGGAAGATTATTGGATAATTTGGATGTCAGAAAAGCAATGGGGCTGGATGGTGTATCAGGCTGGGTGCTAAATGAATCTAAAGAGCAAATGTTGGATCTAATTTTGGAAATAATTACAAGTTCACTAAATGAAGGGAAAGTTCCACTAGAATGAAAGAGAGTCAATGTAACACCAATATTTAAAGAAGGAAATGCAACTGAGCTGTTAAATTACAGACCGGTGTCACTTACAAGTGTTATGGGGAAGCTGCATGAAATAATTATAAAATAAAAATGGGTTAAACATCTGGAAGAAGAACAAAGCATATCGAACAGACAATTTGGGTTCAGGACAAGATGGTCATGTGTGTCAAACTTATTAAGTTTTTACTCAAGAGTAACAGATGGACAGGAAAGCAGAGATGGATGTGTGGCCACAGTATACCTGGACATAAAAACAGCATTTGTAAAGTCCCTCATAGAAGATTACTTTAGAAACTAGAGAACATAGGAGGGCTGCAAGGGATTTTGTTAAAATGGACAAGAGATTATTTGAAGGACAGGGAGATGAGAACTGTGATTAGAGATACATACTCGTCTTGGGGTAAAGTAACTAGCAGAGTGTCACAAGGGTCATGTTTCGGATAAATGTAAACGATATTCACGCTGGGGTAAACAGTTATATTAAGTTATTTGCTGATGATGCAAAGCTGCTAAGAGTTATCAAATCCCCGGAGGACTGTTTGCTGTAACAGGAAGATATAAACAAAATCTATCAGTGGAGTAAGAAGTGGAAATTGGAGTTCAGTGCCAAGAAATGTCACGTAATGGAACTAGTAAAGAGCAAAAAAAGAGCAGTATGGAATTATCTAATGGGTGGGGAACAAAATAATGAAGACAAAAGAGGAAAAAGATCTGGGAGTGGTTATACAGGAAAATCTGAACCCCAAAAAACACATAAGCAAGATAATTGGATTAACATATAAAATGTTGACTAATATAAGAGTGGGTTTTCAATTCATGAACAAATATTTGATGAAAAAAAAATTATCACAAGCATGATATGTCCTTAGCATCTGTGGTGTGGTCTCCGAGCTCTATAAAAGATATAAGAAGACTAGAACAGATACAGAAGATTGCTACAAGGAACGGCTGAAGGAAATGAGACTGCCAACCTTACAAGACAGAAGAGAACGAGACCTAATAATGTACAAGATAGTCAATTGCATTGGAAAGATAGACAAGGAAGACCTGCTGCTGGTGACAGAAGAAGATAGAAGGACAAGAGGGCATGTAAAGATCAGGATGAGGCAGTGCATGAAGGATATTGGAAAATATATTTTCCACATAGAACAGTGGAAAAGTAGAATGTATTGAATAATGGAATTGTTACAGCACATAATGTGCATAACTTTAAGGAAAAATTGGATAAGTATAGACATGGAGAAAGGACACTATGTGCCCCAATCAAACCCTGTACAATACAACTAGGTAATACAGACAGACAGACAGACAGACAGACAGACAGACACACACACACGTCTATAAATTGATCAACGGAATGGACCAAGTGGATAATGAGAAACTGATCCTGAGAGAAGAATATGACATTCGAAGCACAAGATCGCATAGTAAAAAGCTGAGAAAGGGAAGATGTTTGAGAGATATTAAAAAATATAGTTTCCCGCAGAGATGTATTGAGACGTGGAACAGTTTAGATGAAGAAGTAGTGTCTGCAACGAGTGTACACACTTTTAAAGTAAGATTGGATAAGTGTAGATATGGAGATGGGGCCACACGAGCATAAAGCCCAGGCCCTGTAAAACTACAACTAGGTAAATACACACACACACACACCCGGTAGCTCAGTGGTTAGAGCGCTAGCTTCACAAGCCAGAGGACCTGGGTTCGATTCCCCTGCCGGGTGGAGATATTTGGGTGTGTCTCCTTTCACGTGTAGCCCCTGTTCACCTAGCAGTGAGTAGGTACGGGATGGAAATCGAGGAGTTGTGACCTTGTTGTCCCAATGTGCGCCTGGTCTCAGGCCTATCCGAAGATCAGAAATAATGAGCTCTGAGCTCGTTCCGTAGGGTAATGTCTGGCTGTCTCGTCAGAGACTACAGCAGATCAAACAGGGAAACACACACACACACACACACACACGAGACGCAGCAGAGGAAGGACGCGATACCGTCGCTCCTGAGAATCAGCTGATCTTCACTACCTTTGTTTTGGGTTTACAGTGGCCTGGGCAATAAGTGTGGACTCATTTTTCCTTTCATGAATACAGTGTTAAATAATAATGAGTGAGAAAGATATTCCATCTAAATGCAGGTATGTGACAAGGGAAAGAATGAAAGCTGATGATGACAATGTTGGTGAGGGAGGAGGAGAATTTGAAGGCTTTGATACGGCGCAAACTTCACTATTTGATAGAGTCTTAACTATCGAACGTAAATTAGATAAATTGATAAAGGAGAGTATGGGAATGAAAGAGAATGAAGAACAGGATAAAGAGCTCCAGAAATTGAAAGAAAGGATAAAAAGAGTGGAAGAAAACGAAACTAGGCTAAGAACCGAAAATGAAGAATTAAAAGTCCAAACAGCGAACTATAAGAAATTGATGGAAGAAGGACTCGGTAAAGTCGAGAAAGAAAAAGAAAAGCTAAAAGATCTAGTTAACAAAGAAGAAGAAAGAGTACAAGACGTGATTAAAAAAGAAGTACAAGCATGGAGAATCCAAGATAAGAAAGACAAGGAATCATTTCAAGAAGTATTTCAAGAACAGTTAAAAGAAAGAGATGAAAATATAACAAGCAAAATGATAGGAGTCCTCAAGAAAAAAGAAAATTTAGTAAGAGAAATGCGGAAAAAAAAAGTGTAATTATTTTTGGACTGAAAGAAAAAATGTTAAATATAGACCAAGAAGGGAAAAAGACGAAATGAAATCAGTAAAAGACCTACTAAAACATCTGAATGACGAGGATAGACAGAACTTAGAAGAGGAAGTAGAAGAAATCCATAGAATGGGACCATATCAAGAAGGAACAGTGAGACCAATTAAGATATTACTAAAATCACAAGCAGCAGCAGAAGAAGTACTATATAGAAAAACGAAACTCAGAGAAACAGAAGGTTGCAAAGATATATATATAAAGAAAAATAGAAACGAGGAGGAAAGGAAGAGACACAATGAACTGGTGGCAAAAGCAAGAGAAAAAAATAATGAAAGGTCAGAGGAGAAGAAGGCATTTTTTTGGAGAATTATAGGAGACAGGATAAGGAAATGGTATATAAAAGAGAAAGAAGAGAAAAGAATGGAGCAAGTTTAACTAAAATGATAAGAACAAGAGATTAAAATGATGTATACAAACATAGATGGGATTTTATCTAGTAAATTAGAATTAAGAGATTACATAAAGAAAGAAGAACCAGATATTGTATGCCTGGTGGAAACAAAGTTAAATGAGGCAATAAAATAGACATAGATAAAAGGTATAATATATGGAGGAGAGACAGAGTGGGTAAAGGAGGAGGAGGAGTCATGATGATGTTAAGGAAGGAGATAGTGGTAAATCAAGTGGAGTTTGGGGAAGGAAAATCAGAAATACTGTATGTTAAGATGCATATTAACAAAAAGGAGTTAACAATCATTGGAACATATGTGCCACCAAAAACAAACTCATGGACTAACCAAGAATATAGAGACATGATAGATGACACAATAAGGAGTCTTACAAGAATCATTAAGGAAAGGAGAAAAGTGATATTGATAGGAGATTTCAACTGTAAGGAGGTAGACTGGGAAAATTATGAAAGTGGTATGGGGGAAGATGCCTGGGGAGATAGATTCCTGAACCTAATGATAGATAATTTGATGGTCCAAAGAGTAAAGGAAAACACGAGATTCAGAGGAAATGATGAGCCGGCAAGATTAGACCTAGTTTTTACAAGGGATATACCAATTAACGATGATATAAGATACAAGTGCCCATTGGGAAAGAGTGACCATGTAATATTAGAGAAATGGATATACTCGTAGAAGAAGGAAAGGAAGATTGAGATGAATCATACAAAGGAAACCGATTAAATTACAGAAAGGCTGATATTGAGAATCTCAAGAACTATTTTAAAAACGTAAACTGGGAGGAGATGGAAAACTCATTAACGGTTCAAGAGAAATATAACTTATTTTTGGAAATATACAAAACTGGGGTCAGGGAATATGTTCCGAAATATAGACCTAAAGAAGAAGGAAAGAAAGATTGGTTTAATGCAAGATGTGCTAGGGCAAAGGAGAAACGAGATGGAGCATGGAAAAGGTGGAGAAGAAACAGAAATCCAGAAAATAAGGAAAACTTCAAAACAGCAAGAAATGAATATGCTAAGGTGAGAAAGGAAGAAGAAAAGAACTATGAAAAGGACATTGTCGAAAAATGTAAGGAACAACCAAAATTGTTCTACAGATTCATAAATGGAAAAATAAGACAAAAGAAACAATAGAAAGGTTAAAAGGAGAAAACGGAATGGTGGAAGACCCAAAAGTATGGCAGAACTGTTAAATAGTAAATTTCATGAGGTCTTTACTAAGGAATCCAAATTTGAAAGACCACAGGGTAATAGAGAGACTGTCTATATGAAAGAGATTAAAGTAACCAAGCTTGAAATAAAAAGTTGATGACGGAATTGGATGAGGAAAAGGCAATGGGACCGGATGAAGTCTCAGGCAGAATACTGAAAGAATGTAGGGAAGAACTAGCAAGTCCAATATACAACATCATAAAATGCTCAATAGAAAATGGAACAGTGCCAGTGGAGTGGAAAAGAGCTGAGGTGGTTCCCATATATAAGAGCGGAAGGAAGGAAGAACCTTTAAATTACAGACTGGTATCACTAACTAGTGTAATATGCAAGATGTGTGAAAAAGTAATAAAGAAGCAATGGATCGAGTTTCTTGAAGACAACAAAATATTATCAAATAGCCAATTTGGTTTTAGAAAAGGTCGGTCATGTGTGACAAATTTATTGAGTTTCTACTCTAGAATAGTTGATAAAGTACAAGAGAGAGAGGGATGGGTTGACTGTATTTATTTAGATCTAAAAAAGGCTTTTGATAAAGTGCCACATGAAAGATTACTATGGAAGTTAGAGGAGAAGGGTGGCTTAAAAGGAAGCACATTGAGATGGATGAAGAATTACTTAAGGGGGAGAGAAATAAGGACGATAGTTAAAGATATGAAGTCCAAGTGGAGAACAGTAGACAGTGGAGTGCCACAGTGGTCAGTATTGGCACCAATACTTTTTCTCGTATATATAAATGACATGCCAGAGGAGTGAACAGCTACATAAATCTGTTTGCGGACGATGCGAAACTGTGCAGAGTCATTAAACAAAAAGAGGATTGTGAAATACTACAGGAAGACTTAAACAAGATCTGGAAATGGAGCAAAAAATGGGAGATGGAATTCAATGTGGACAAAAGCCATGTCATGGAAATGGGAAAAAGTGAAAGATGACCAGTGGGAATCTATAAGATGGGAGATGGAGTAGAACTAGAAAAAGTAAAAAAGGAAAAGGACTTGGGAGTGACAATGGAAGAAAATAATCAACCGGTTAGCCATATTGATAGAATTTTCAGAGAGACGATAATTTGCTAAGGAATATTGGAGTAGCATTTCACTATATGGACAAGGAAATGATGAAGAAATTGATAAGTACTAAAATAAGACCTAGATTGGAATATGCAGGAGTTGTGTGGACTCCCATAAAAGAAACACATAAGAAAATTAGAGACTACAAAAATGGCTACAAGAATGGTTCCAGAATTTAAAGGGATGGCATATGAGGAGAGACTAAAGGCAATGGATCTACCAACCTTGGAGCAGAGAAGAGAGAGAGGGGATCTGATACAAGTTTATAAATTGATTAACGGAATGGATGAAGTGGATAATGAGAAACTGATCCTGAGAGAAGAAAGAATATGACTTTAGAAGCACAAGATCGCATAGTAAGAAACTAAGGAAGGGACGATGTCTGAGAGCTGTTAAAAAATTTAGTTTCCCGCAAAGATGTGTTGAGACTTGGAACAGTTTGAGTGAGGAAGTGGTATCAGCAAAGAGTGTACATAGTTTTAAAGAAAAATTGGATAAGTGTAGATATGGAGACGGGACCACACGAGCATAAAGCCCAGGCCCTGTAAAACTACAACTAGGTAAATACAACTAGGTAAATACACAAAAGTTAATTCTAACTTAAGTAAAGTGGATCACACAAGATGAGTCATTTCAGCTACTTTTTAGGGTGGATATGTTAGCTTAGGTTAGACCAACCAACTCAACATAATCAATGCTGTATGGTTCATTCATTTCTTGCCTAAAAATGAGGATACACACAAGAAAGATAATAGTCTGTTATGAGTTAGATGCAATTCATAAACCTTGTAAGAAGTGGTCATAGTCATAATCCATATGAGTACTGCAGTAAGGTCATATTGAGCCATGAGTACTGCAAGTGCATTAAGGTGTTGAATCATGGATGAGAGTTCTTAAGTGTATGAGGTGCACATAGCAATAATGGCATAGCAACAACTCTTGGTACCACAGTGCCAAAACACTGCTATTAGATATGGCTAAAGTTTACTTGAAAACTTTATTTCAAAGCCTTGTTAGAATTTAATGGCCATTACAAGAGAGTGAAGGTGGAATTGATGTAGGTTTCATTGGGTCACAAATCTGGCAGAAAGAAAGAAAGAAAGAAAGAAAGAAAGAGAGAGAGAGACCTCTTGCCTCTACTACTACTACTAGTACAACTTGAGGCCAGTGACACTGTTCTCTCCCCCTTCTCTCTATGCTCCATAGCTCCTTTATCATCTTCATTCATCTCTTCCATTATCAGTGAGTATCTGTTGATATTTCTCATTCATAGAAACAATAAATAGCTATTTTAGTGGTATTGTCAATATATTGCTGATTATAGTACTTCTAAATTGCCTTTGGAGTATAATGTGTACATACTACATACTGTGTAAAACTGATGGTTCATTGTACTGTGACTCTTGTTTGGGTGAATGACACACAATCAAGTGCAGTTTGAGGGATGAATGGTGACTGTAACAGCCACTGAGTGAACTTGAGAATGGCCTATAACATGTTTCCATCTCTCTTTCTCTCTCTCTCTCTCTCTCTCTCTCTCTCTCTCTCTCTCTATATATATATATATATATATATATATATATATTGCTCTCTTCATATATTTTTGTTAAATTGAGTTTCACAACTGGTTCATCAATTTAATTCTTCTCCACCATCATCAGCAAGTACCAGCACT
This sequence comes from Portunus trituberculatus, assembly GCF_017591435.1. Taxonomy (NCBI): domain Eukaryota; kingdom Metazoa; phylum Arthropoda; class Malacostraca; order Decapoda; family Portunidae; genus Portunus; species Portunus trituberculatus. The sequence continues at coordinate 968,891 of NC_059269.1, read as the reverse complement.
GTATTAATTCTTGATGTTTTGTGTTGTATTAAAGCTTCTAAAAATTAAACAGCATCGTACATTGGTCGACTGCATTTTGCTCTGTAAAATTATGTTAGTCATACAAACTCAAATAATTATAAAGAAATATCATAGTAAAATAACATCAGAAAATATTGGCTACTGGATGGAGTTAATGCATGGTAAATCAATAGATACGAGACAATATAGTGTTTTGAAACTTAACTCTGTACTACAAAATGATGCTGCCACACTTCTGAATTAAATCACCAAGTGAACACTGGAAACTTGAGTTTTGGTCTTCTCCTATTGTAAAAAGCCCTTGCCCCACCATCTTACAATTCAGTGTATGATGCTAAAACCAAAAGGAGAAGTGGGTGAAATGAAACAAGGAATGACAACTTCTCAAAGTGGTGACTCTCTGTAACCTGCCTCCCAGCCACTCTGCAGATGGCAATTGGCTAATATGTAATTTCTTTGCTTTTCTCTCATAAAGAGTAGGCTCTGCTTATAACAACAGAGACAGATAAAGACAGAATGTAGGGGAAAGGAAAGATAAGGTTAAAAGGTGAATTAAAGCACCAGAGGCCTTATTAACAAAGATTCTTAAAGTTTGTCTTAAACTTGTGCTTAGGTGACCATACTGTATTCTACCATATTCTAATTTTGGGTGCATTTGAGTTAAGTTTTTTTTTTTTTTTGTCTATGTACGTGAATGCCACCTTTATATTTCTCAAAAGTTCACAGGCATTTCCTGTAATTCTATTTATGTGCTTTTCTAGTGACAAGTTATCCACAATGGTTAGTCTTGGGTCTTTTTCTTCAGACTTCTTAATTTCTTCATTCCCCATTGAGTAAACTCCCTTCAGCCTTCTTTTGTTCATTACAAATTCTGATACGGAGCACTTTTTTTTGTTATCAATTCTGTTTCCCATGTGAGTGACCATTCCGCTATTCTATCCAAGTCTTGTAGCGCCTCACAATCTTCTTTTCTAATCACCCTCCTCATTAACTTAACATCATCTGCATCTAAAAGATTCAATTTTATAAATAACAAAATATACATATGTAAAAAGTTTCTGAGGTATTTTCTGAGAGCAAGTGAATGAAAACTAGTCTGGAAAAAAAATAATAAAATAAAAAAATAAATAAATAAAATAAAATAAAATAAATAAATAAATAAATAAAAAAAATACAAAAAAATAAAGAAATAACATGTTCTGTATGAGTCTCCCCAATGATTCACCTAAATTCAATGAAATTCTCAGACACCAGCAATAATAATCTTAAATTTCAAAGCCACTGGACATCTCATATGCCCACTAGATATCTCCTTACACATACCCCTTAATATGGCCCCAAGGGGAGGAAAGTGTCCCCTCCATCCTGTCTCCTGTCTCCCCTCCCTGGAATTGGTGTACAGGATGAGGATAGGAGGGATGAAGAGGACAAAGGAGGAATCATAACAGGGAAAACTGTGATGCAGGCTATGCCAATGAAACTACCTCTTTGTGGATTGAGAGTGGTGAATGGCATATCTCATCTAAGTGACTGGTGGAGCAAGGATAGAGGAGCATTAGAATCTCAAGGACAATATACAGAGACTACCGTCAACTCATATAAAGTTGCCACACTTCTCTTTTTTTGCTAATGCTTGTTTTTATTGAATTGTTTAAGAAATCACAATGCATTTACAGCAAAATATAATCTTTCAACTGAACAAAGAGCTAGGCCTCACTCTGTTATGTACACTTAAAAGATTAAATAATAGGTTTTATTTGGATGAGTGATGTCTGGTGGCTTCATATCAATGATACTTCAATGCTGCCAGCTACCTTTGAGCTCCACTGCTGGTGATATTTTAAGGGTTGGCTGGCTTTGCAGAATATGGAAATTATGACAAAAACTCGCTGAACTTGGCGACTTTATAAGAAGTGTCACCAGAATTAGATTTTACAAGTGGACATGGTAAAACATTAATTTGGACAGCTTTTGACTTTGATTTATTATGATCTATAGCTTGATTTTGAAGTATATGAAAATGCACAAAGAATAAGTAACAAAATATGCATGCCCATTCCACTAAAAAATTTCTTAGTATTAAGTTGCCATCAAGATTTACCACATACTGCTATGTACAGACTGAAAACAACCACACACCTATCTGCAGCAAGTCATCAGGACCTGCTTCTCAGCTGGTGACGCTGGGGCATTAATAGCAATGTGAGATGACAAATGACGGCGGGTGAAGGAGTTAGCTAAGCGATAGCGTGAGGAAAAATGACACTGCATTTATTAACGTCTGGAGACTTGGTCAGAATATTTGTAGTGAATTATTTTATATGAATGCAAAGTAGAAAGGTTGAATTATGTTATGCATGCATTGGAACTTATGAATTACGAATAACTTTAGATACAACAATTTAGTTTTTTTGGTGACTTTTTAGTGGCGAGTATATATGAGTTGTCAGTAGCCAAGACAAAGAAAAATATGAAATCATTCAACAGCAACTAAAACAGAATGTAAATGTGACACTTACATTGGTGTCATCATATATGCTACTAATGTGCCATGATATCTATGTAAGTATCATTGTATTAGAATGGATTGTGCTCCTGTTGCAGCCAAAACTTTGTACAGCTCACCTTAAAAATAGCACAGCATGTTTGTAATCAACTTACTTGTGAGTGTCTGAAATGCATCCTGAGCATGTTGCCAATGTTCTGTGTGTGGGAGAGATCAAGTGCTGCATCCACCTCATCTAGGATATATATGGGTGCTGGCTTGAAGAGGAGCAGTGCCAGAATAAGGGAAAGTGCCACAAGTGACCTCTGTCCACCACTCAGTTCTGTCAGGCTCTCCTTCCACACATCCCCAAATGCTACCTTGAACTGGAAGAGAGAAAAAAAGAAAAAGGACGGGGGGTTTACTTCTAAAAGTGCTATCTTAAACTGGAAAACTTAAAAGAAAATGAGATGTTGCCCAAAAATTCTACTTTGAACTAGGTAAAGTGAGAGAAAGGAAGGGTGACAATCTGCTCCTGAACTTGGAAAATGGGACAAAAAAAATTAGATAATAATGTCTATAAATGCTATCTAGGAATGGAGAGGAAAAATAACTAAATTGTGTACTATACCAGGACTCTTCTACTTGTGTTTCATTAAGTAAGAATATAAAATTCCTTAAGACAATGCTGTTAGGTCTCCATCTTCAGCCCTTTTAGCTGCTTTTTTCAGTACAAAGGGACAACAGACATGTACTCTAAGGGCCGTACCAAGTCGCGAAGGCCAAGGCACGGACCTTCCCTTCGACCAGCAAGGCAAAGCCTCGCCCTTACCTTCAATCCGTACCAAGAGTCGCCGTGGAAGGTAGGGCCGCGAGACTCGAGAGGTCTGCCACTAGCATGAGTTGGTAACAGTTGTTTCGGTATTGGTATGACTGTAATCCGGATTGGAGCTCCTGACGACAACAAAACCACAGTGCGCGCTACAAGATTGGAGGGAAGAAGCTGTGACCGGGCCTCGCCACTCACGCACGAGCAGAGAATAATGATTCTCAATCTTGTAAAAGAGAATAAAGACTTGCAAGACCGCTCAACAAACCCAGCTAGCCTTCACATGAAAAAAATTAGCTTGGGAGACGATCACCAAGTCATTTAATGCTATTAACATTTTTTAATATTAAGATATTTATAGCTAAATAAAAATTCAAGATTTTAGCATCAGCTGGTGCTCAGAGAGAAACTGACAATATGAAAAAGAGGCAGGCTCAGGTAGTGAGTAACAAGCCCACATGTGATCAGAGTTATTGAATATCTGTGTCCTGAAGCATTCCTTATTGAAACCTGGCTTGCCACACACTTAAATAATTTTTCTTCTTTTCAAGTTTTGTATATGTATAGCAGTTCTGAATGTTTATTGTTGTTGCTCAATTTCACTATGTATTTATAACAGGTTTATTCAACAACTTTACAGACTGCAGTGTTTTCATAATTTCCAAAATTCTTAACTTTCTTTTTTTTCTGTATCCTTCCATTATCCCTAAAGTGGTAATTTATCATTTGTTTGGAAATCACTGTCTTACAAAATCCATATCAAGAAGCAGTGGTAGTTCATTACAAGAGTTAACAAATTTGTATTCTTTGGGATCTGCTAGACCACAATTTGTATGCATATCATTAAAAATTCCATAGTTAACACATTAGTATAGTCAATCATGAATTACATTAATCATGGCCTGAAATAGTTTGGATACAGGACTATACATCTTGAGAACTACCTACAATACTGTCAGTATACCTAGACTTAAATCCTTGCACATCACACCCAACTCAGTGAAAAGTTATCTGTTGACTTAGCTTTAACATTATTGCACTCAATGCTTATGTCACTCACTGTCTTTGTTGAGAGAGAGAGAGAGAGAGAGAGAGAGAGAGAGAGAGAGAGAGAGAGAGAGAGAGAGAGAGAGAGAGAGAGAGAGAGAGAGTTTGATAAGAAGTCCTGGGTTAGTGTGAAGTGGGGTGCTTGTGAAATTCTCTGTCTACATCCCTACATACATCTTTGTGGTTTCGTTTTAAACCTGCTTATACAGGCTAGTATTTACCTTGTGACTGGCTTTTCTTTGCATACTTTGACAGCCTTCTGTCTGTTGGCAGTTCACCAGTCACTTCCTATTCTCAATTAACCCATGCACATATTTGGTCTTTAATAGGCTTGGATGATGAGCTCACTAAAGAAAATATTCATTACCATGAAATAAACAGTGTAACATTCCGACAAACGAAAACAAGCTTCATAAAACAGCTAGGTGGCGAGCTTTCTGGATCCACTGCGTCCTTCCACCTCGCGATTTTAAGGCAATCCTTCACTATTATAAAAATAGTAACTTACATGGAAACATAACTATCGGTTTTCCGAGATTGAAAATATTACTTGATGTTGATTTTAGTTCATACTATTCGTTGGTTACTCCAGCTTATGAAAATTATGAAATATTTCTTCGAAGGTCATGTGGAAGACACGGGGGCACCCATGCCTTCCCTTCGACCTTCCCTCTGCTCTTCGTTCCAATAATGACAGCGACTCTTGGTACCACATTACCTTCCCTTCTACCCTCGACCTCAAACCTTCGTGACTCTTGGTACGGGCCTAAGCTCCACCATCAAGGAAAATAGAGAGAGAGAGAGAGAGAGAGAGAGAGAGAGAGAGAGAGAGAGAGAGAGAGAGAGAGAGAGAGAGAGAGAGAGAGAGAGAGAGAGAGAGAGTGAGTTTGATAAGAAGTCCTGGGTTAGTGTGAAGTGGGGTGCTTGTGAAATTCTCTGTCTACATCCCTACATACATCTTTGTGGTTTCGTTTTAAACCTGCTTATACAGGCTAGTATTTACCTTGTGACTGGCTTTTCTTTGCATACTTTGACAGCCTTCTGTCTGTTGGCAGTTCACCAGTCACTTCCTATTCTCAATTAACCCATGCACATATTTGGTCTTTAATAGGCTTGGATGATGAGCTCACTAAAGAAAATATTCATTACCATGAAATAAACAGTGTAACATTCCGACAAACGAAAACAAGCTTCATAAAACAGCTAGGTGGCGAGCTTTCTGGATCCACTGCGTCCTTCCACCTCGCGATTTTAAGGCAATCCTTCACTATTATAAAAATAGTAACTTACATGGAAACATAACTATCGGTTTTCCGAGATTGAAAATATTACTTGATGTTGATTTTAGTTCATACTATTCGTTGGTTACTCCAGCTTATGAAAATTATGAAATATTTCTTCGAAGGTCATGTGGAAGACACGGGGGCACCCATGCCTTCCCTTCGACCTTCCCTCTGCTCTTCGTTCCAATAATGACAGCGACTCTTGGTACCACATTACCTTCCCTTCTACCCTCGACCTCAAACCTTCGTGACTCTTGGTACGGGCCTAAGCTCCACCATCAAGGAAAATAGATCAATCTATTTATGCATGAGGCTCACATCCTTTGAAAAGTCAAAACAAGGAGTATTCATACTTACATGCACACTTACAAGCATTTACTTACATCTCAGCCTCTCAACATACATGTTTTCTGTGGTGACTTTAATCAGTAAAACATAAGTGAGATTGCAGAGCAGCTGAATTTCATCAGGTAGTGGATTTTCCCACCCATAGTACAATCATCCTCGACCTCATCCTCACTGGCCTCACCCAGCACTACTTTCCCACTCAGCCACTCCCTTCTCCCATGGGATGCAGTAACCAACCACACCTCTATTCTGTGGTTGCCAGCACCTTCCACCTCATGCCCTAAATGTACTGGTGGTGGCGTAGTGGATAACGTGGTGAGTGTGGGATCGGCCAGACATCCACACGTAGGTTTGATTCCCACCACATACCGCTTTGAAGCTATGCCATTTGTCGAGTGGTTTGAAGTTACCTATATGTCACCATGATACCCAGGCTTTAGGTCTTTACATTAAAGATGCACTTGGGTGGTGATATAAGCCCTAATATGGGTACCACTAAACGTTGAACAGCACTTCCCACATATACACTTCAAGTGTGCCTACTGGTACTATAGGCCATAACATTAAAAAAAAAAAAAAAAAAAAAAAAAAAAAAAAAAGACCTACTGACCCCTAACAGACTCAGCTATGTGGCAGTTTGGCCAGTGGGTTACACAACACCCTTGGACTGAGGTACTCGACACTGACAATGTCCATGACAAGTGGATGACGTACCAACAAACCATCACTAAAGCATACCATCACTTCTTCCCAGAAAAACCTCTGCAACTCCAGCCATTAGATGCTCCTTGGATTACACCCAGGATTAAGCACCTCATGCAGCAACACAACATATCCTTCTTCACAAACCCCCCACTTTCCAAGCTTCTCCACAACAGTTATACACGAAATCAAGGCAGCTAAGCTTTCCTACTACCCCAATGAGATTCATAGATTAAAACAGGAAAATATCAGCAGGTGATACACCAAGATCCATGACCTCTGCAGATTAAACGAGACCATCACCTCCATCCCGAGTGTGGCCCACCTACCCGCCACAGAAGCAGCTGAGGTCATTAACATTCACTTCCTCAACATCTGCCAATCCTTGCCAAGCCTAGACCTCACCTCACTCCCTGCCTACCTACCCACACCTGCACCACTCCCCACAGTTCACGAGCACAGGGTTACCAACAAGCTACTCAAACTCAAATCAAGACACTCCATCACTCCAGCTGACATCCCCATCAAGCTATATCAAGAATTTTCAGTTGAATTAGCCAAACCCCTGTGCTCCATTATCAATGCCTCTCTCCGTCAGAGTCAGTGTCCTGCAAGCTGGAAGACGGCATATGTCACACCTGTCCCAAAAACCTGCTCATCTCAGTCCTTCAATGACTACAGGCTCATTGCCATCACCCCAATCCCCAGCTTGGTCTGTGAAGGCTTCATCTTATGATGGGCCTATTCCCACCTCACCCCCTCATGGATCAACAAGAATTTGGGAACATCAAGTCCTCCACTACCACTCACTGCCTTGTTGACCTCCTTGGTTATGTTTACAGAAACCTTAAGAAATAGAAAACATCAGTTGCCCTCGCCTTTGTCGATTTCCGAAAAGCCTTCAATCTTGTTCACCACACCACCGTCACTGCCAAAGCCATCAACCTTCAGTTTCATCCCATCCTAGTGTCCTGGCTTTCTGACTTCCTCTCCCATAGAAGTCGGGTCGTTAGGTATCAAGACGCTACCTCCCTCCCACCTTCAGTACCTCACCTGTGGAGTACCCCAGGGGACCAGAATGGGGTAGTTATGATTCCTGATGCTCATCAATGGCCCCATGACGGACACCAGTGCTGAATGGAAATATGTGGACAACACCACACTTGCCACCACCACAGAGAACACCAACCCAGACCACAGCCACCTTCAGCTCCTCCTCAACCATCTCCACACATGAACCACCGACAACAAAGTCACCCTCAACACCAACAAGACAACAATAATGCACATATACACTTCCTCAGGGCCCTTCCCCCCTCCCTGTGTCTCCATCAACGGCTGTCCCTTGCAGGTAATGCGCTCCACCAAGCTTCTCGGCCTCACCATTGGTAACAAGGTGACGTGGGGTCAACACATCAGTAACATCATATCATCAGCCACTTATCAACTAAACACCCTCCGAAGGTTGAAGAAGCTGGGGACACCATCGTGTGAGCTAGTGAGTGTGTACTCCATCTTCATACTCCCTCGGCTCACATATGTGTCCCCAGCTTGGTCATCCTCACTCACCGCCACTCAACAACACCAACTTGAATGAGTGCAGAAAAGGGTGGTGTGCCTGCTTCTGGGAATTGATTACACCATCTACCAGGAGGCCCTCCACATCCTACACCTCACCACCCTTCAGGTTCACCACCAACACCTCCTCCAACAGTTCACCACCAAGCTCTTCCACCACCCATGCCACAGGAACCTACTACCCCGGCAGTCCCTCCCCCCCACCACAGTGTCCAACACTACAAGAGCTTCTCCCCATCTGTGCATGAACAGATTGATATAGAAACAGTACAATTCCCAAAATAGTGAAAATACTTAACTTATGAACACTGATTATGTGTGCTTATTCGTAAGTCTGTAATTTTAATTTTATTCGTAACATTCCCTTCCTTAAAATGTATATTTTCAGCTCTTAAGCTGTCTATGTTTAAATAAACTATTTATTATCATTATTATTTATCATAAAATAAAAAAGTCTAATAAATGTATCTATATATACTATGACAGCAATCCAGCACATAATGAGAATGTTCCCTATCCTCAGACCACAGAAGATGCAGGGTACAGGTAACAAATGCCCATCTTGCATCACACCAGTACACACTGTTCAGGGAGTGCATTTTACTCAATCCTCTCGACAGCATAAAAACTGAGTTGAGACAAATACTTATTGTTATCTCAAGTACATCTATCTTTCTCAGTCATTCCCATAACAACAATGACATGTATAAAGAGTTGTCAGTGTTCATTGTGTCACATGACACATTACCAGAACTGTTCTTGAAGTGCAACACATTATCTGCTCATGATATGCTGTTTACAGTAATGTGTGAGGCAGACAAATCACAGTGATATTGTTCAATATTAGATCTTCACACAATGGGCTTGAATGGTGTCGATAGAGCAAAACATGTGAATTTAAAAACAATAAACATCCAGAACATCAAACAAAAAATTGTCAAGGAAAACAATGAGTAACTGTTTTTCACAACTACAGTTGTGGCATCTTTTAACCTTTATCCTTTAGTTTCTAACTTCTCCATGAAAGTAGTTGGACTCTTAATCAACTCTTACAGCAAGTCACTTTAGGAGAAGCACTAGAGATGCCAGCCAACATCAAAGCTGGGAAGAAATCTAATTTCTTACTGTTTCTCTTGAATTTTTGTACAGAATCTGGAAGTTTTACAGATTCTAATTAACATGAATTGTGACTGATACCATTCAAGCTCACTATGTGAAGACTTATGACTAAACAATGTCAATGTGATTTGTCTGACTTACACTTACAAACACCACATCATGAACAGAGCAAAATGCATTTTGACCCAAGAACAGTGCTAGTCATGCATCACCAAATACTCAATGAATACTGACTATCGTAATAAGTATTAATTACTGTTGCTATGGGCATGAGTGAGGAGGAAAGATGCACTATTTTTATTTAGAAGGGGGACCTGCCAAGATCACAAAGATTGCAATAAAAAAAAAACCACTCACTAGTGCCAGACAAAATTTAGTAGTGTTCAATGCCTCAAAAACTCAATTCCTCCATCTATCAACCTGACACAACCTTCCAGACAACTATCCCCTCTTCTTCAATGACACTCAACTGTCTTCCTCTTCTACACTGACTATCCTCAGTCTGTCCTTTACTCATAATCTTAAGTGGAAACTTCACATCTCATCTCTTGTTAAAACAGCTTCTAAGAAGCTAGGCATTCTGAGGTGTCTCTGCCAGTTTTTCTTACCTCTCCAACTGCAACTCTGTACTAGGGCCTTATCTGTCCTTGTATAGAGTACTCTTCACATGTTTGGGGAGTTCCACTCACACAGTTTTATTAGATAAGGTGGAATCAAAAGCTTTTCATCTCATCAACTCCCCTCCTCTGACTGACTGTCTTCAGCCTCTTTCTCACCACTGAAATGTTGCATCTCTTTCTATCTTTTATCACTATTTTCATGCTAACTGTTCTACTGATCTTGCTAACTGCATGCTTCCCCTCCTCCTGCAGTTTTACTGCACAAGGCTTTTTCTCTCTCATCTTCATTCTGTCTAACTTTCTTATCCAAGAGTTAACCAGTATTCTCAATCATTCATGCCTTCTTTGGTAAACTCTGGAACTCCCTGCCTGCTTCTGTATTTCCATCTTCCTATGACTTGACTTCTTGTAAGAAGGTTTCAAGACATCTGTTCATCTTTCAGCTAAAACTGAAGTGTTAGTCAAAAGCACAGAATAAGTGTCTTTAAACCATCCTTTTCAATTCTAAAGGTGGATAAACAGAAGCATGAAGTTCCAGAATTTACCAGAAAAATGGATGAATGCCCGAGAATACTGGTCAACTCTTGCATTAGAAATACACTGATACAAAAAATGAAGTCTTGTGCAGTGAGGCCAGGGCAGGGGGGGAGGCATGCAGTTAGCAAGATCACAAGAGCAATTGGCATGAAAATAATGGAAGAAGTGAGCAAGAGATGCCACACTGCAGCAGTGATAAAGAGGCTAAGGACAGTAGACAGTCAGCAGGAAGAAAGTAATTGGAAAAATGAAAAACTTTTGACTCCACCCTCTCTAAAAGATCAGCATGAGTGGAACCTCCCATACATGTGAAGTATACTCCATATGGATAAGACCTCTGTACAGAGTAAGCAGCTGGGAGGAGAGAAAAATTGACCGAGATGATTAGAAAGCCTAACTTTATAGCTGTTTTAGAAAGAGATGAAATTTAAAGTTTACTGTTTATATTACAAGTATTCCCTGATATATGATTTAACAAAAGTTGTTCTTTACTACTGAGAGTCCGCTACACAATTAGTTAGGTTTAATTTTAACAATATCCTAAAGCCACAGTTTATCACAGTGCCCCACAATTAGGTGGAGCCTTACCAGTAGCCAATCTTAACATTTTATATTTTTTTACTATTTACTCAGTTTACCGAATTTTGAGTGTAATAAATTCTTTCAGGCTAATGAACAATTGCAAATAAAGACATTTCAAAATTATGGAGATTTTGCTTAATTTAAAAAATATAGAGTTTTCTGACAGAGTCAATCATATGTTTGAGATGAATTGTTAGTGTGTGACAGCCTGCCAGTGAGTGACCTTGAGGATGGCCAGTGACATACTGTTGTCTGGCACCATTCCCACTGACTCACTCACTCACTCTCTCCATATATGTTCATTATATTGAGTCACATAGCTTCATCATCTTTATTCATTTAATTCATCATCAGTATCTGCACTGATTTTTCTTACTATAGAAACAATAAATAGCCATTTTAGTGGTAATGTAAATATGTGAATGTAATCAAATGTAAAACTGGAATCTACTTTATATGCTTATTCGTCTTATTTTAATGCATCATTCCAGTTTACTGTTAACTTTTAATGTGTGTTTTATTACTTTAAGCAATAACTGCATTTAATTATAATATTTCATGAATTTTAAGGGTTTCAGAGAGCACAAATATAAAGGTTTCAGAATACACATATACATTACTTTTTTTTTTTTTTTTCCATTCTTAAGTCTATTATATGATTGATTGTTTAAGATGGGATTTTCAGGAACCTAATCCAATCATACATCAAAAATGCCTGTAGTTGTCTGCAAGGTTGTGTTGAGTTGATAGATGGAAAAAAAAGTTTTTGAGGCTTTGAACAATATTAAGTTTGGTCTACTGCAACCAAAAAAATTTGAGAGATCAGAAGTTTGGCATTCTGTGGCTTTTTTGTGTCCTGTTTACTTCCTGAAGGGATGGTTGTCTTTGAAAAAAAAAAAAAAAAAAAAAAAAAAAAAAGCGCAGGGTGGTATCATCAGCCCCATAAGTTAATCTGTCCTGGCCCATTCTTTATGCTTGTTAGAAGCCTAAATAAAATGCTCTTTATAAGTCGTGTGTGGCGCTGCAATGCAAGATCAGTCTTTGCTGACTTTACTTCCTAAGGAATGCCCTGCCCAACACCTTAATTGGGGGCCAAAAGCCACTGGGCCTTGTCAAGTGAGACCACACCCTCTCCTTTTGATGAATGAGACCACACCATTTCCATGCACTTGCCACTGTCATTCCAATAAGTCCATCTATTTATCCCTCTATATAGGCTGGCACTGTCACATGGGGGTGTGGCCCTGACAAGGCACCACAAACATACATATTGTTCATACTATTAGCACTGTCGGTCCCTGATGAAAAGGGTTAGACTTGTGGTCCACAGTATTACACTCCATCCTAATAAATAATAAAAATAAAACTGACACAGAGATACACCTCTCACCTCAAGTCCGTCAAGCACATCCTGTCCCTCGGGTGGCTGTAGCTTGGCCTGTGCACCAGGTAAGAGTGTGCTAAAGATGGAGCCAAAGTCCTTGTTCACCTGTGGCAGAGAAAAAGGTTAGCAAATATATAGTCGCTTAATTGTACTGAGATCTAGTTGTATGGAATCTCTTCAAGGAAATAGAAATGGAGAGAAAGAAAAAAAATAAGGTAATTATTAAGAAAAACAGACAAAGAACATGCCAAACAGGCAAGTCAATCTAGGAGTTAATTTTGCCATTAGAAGTATCAGTCCTATTTTAACCCTTAAAGGACAGATGGCATTTAAAGTTAAGCTGCATTTTGTGGGCTAAATTTAAAGTTTCTGAGGGAATTTTATGGCCAGTGAACATCCTTTCCTAGCAACAATGTCTCCCTCTGAGCTTCAGTATCCAACAAACCCGAGAGAGTAATGGCTAAAGGGGAAAATAATCATTCCTCTTCCTCTCAATCCTCAAAGAAGGATAAGTAACTAGTGACCATCATTCCACATAAGGGTAAATATGATTCAAAATAACATCTTAATGAAAATACTACTGAGAAAGAATTATAAATTAGTCTCATGTTTTGCAACTGGTTTTATCAGAGAGAGAGAGAGAGAGAGAGAGAGAGAGAGAGAGAGAGAGAGAGAGAGAGAGAGAGAGAGAGAGAGAGAGAGAGAGAGAGAGAGAGAGACTACTACTACTAATAATAATAATAAATAATAATAATAAATTGTTTATTCCATGAAACATGGTTATTCAATTGATCGTACAAATAGACATGATAAAAATATTATAATTGTAAATTATCAACTACCTTAGGCGTTAAAATTATAAAGTAAAACTATAAAACTGTGAACTCAGAATACAAAATACCTAAAACAAAACTAAAATATTGTAAGAATATAAAAGTTATAAAATTCATAACAGCTGTTATGTAATATAAATATAAAATGTGGGTACCTAGTTTGACATTCTGAACAGTAAATTTGTAAGGCTAGATTTAAAACTGTGTAGGCTTCCAGAGCTGGTGATATATTGAGGCAACTCATTCCATAACTTGGGTCCACACACCGTGGTGGCTCTGGCGCCAGAGTCTGTTTTAGTTCTTTGGACATGCAGGTTGTTTCCTTGTCTTGTTGTGGTCGTTGTGTTATCTCTGACTGTGGAAAGGTTCAGGTACCAGTCAGGATATAGTCTATTCGCTGATTTATACACTGTGCTGCACTTCTCTAAATAATATTTGTCTTTGACGGTCAGCCACTCAAGTTCTTTTATAATAGGAGTCACGTGGTCATATTTTCTAGCTCCTCTATTAACAATTTTTGCAGCAAAGTTTTGCAATCTTTGCACAGTATGAATGAGAGATTTGTTGGTAGAACCCCATACACAAATACAGTAATTAATAAGGCTAAGCACTAGGGACTGTACGACAGTTGTACGTGTTATTTTATCAAAATTCTCACTTACTCTATTTATGTACATTAATATCCATTATTTTGGAATTTAATTCTGCAATGTGCACGTCAAAGAGCATATATCTATCAAAATAGACACACAAATTCTTCACATGTGTGGTCGGGTATATGTGTACTCCGTTACAATTTATAAAAATGTTGGGGGGAATTCGGGCTAACAGTTGCCTATTTCCAATGAATATGCATTGCGTTTTTTTGTTATTTAATAAAAAACCATTAGTTAAGAAGTAAAGTTTTATATCCCAAAATGCATTTTCAGTGATGGAGATGAGCCTATGAAGATTTTCAACAGTATCAGCTTCAAGGAACTGTGTGTCATCTGCATATTGTATCACAGATGTCTTGACTTTCTCATTAAGGTCATTTACGTATATTGAAAATAAAATCGTGCCAAGAATTGAGCCCTGCGGAACTCCGTATCTTACATTTACTTCCTTAGATACAGTATTATTTAAGCGAACAGACTGTGATCGATTTTGAATATAATTTGTAAACCAAAAGCTATCAATGTTTAGTTTAGCGCACTTACGTAATAGATTATCGTGGCTGATACTAGAGATGTACCGATGCATCGGTATTGGAATCGGCGGTATCGGCCCATTTTTGGGGTATCGGTATCGGCTTATTTTATGAAGATACTTCTGATACCTAAAAGGAATTTACTACTTAGTGATATATTCGATATAAGATATTGATGATACCAAATTAATATAATACGGCGTATTAAGTTTCTGTGGTGATTACCATATGTCATAGAATACTGTTTTCTGTGGTAATAAGCCAAAACCTCGAAATTGGACGTGTATGAAACGCGTATAGGCTGAACTCTGGCATCCTGTCACATGGTCAGTCACGAGTCACCAGGCATTCTCACTATCAGTCAAATGCTGCTCCTCCACCCACACAAAGTTCACACAGGTGAAAAACTTGTGCTTTTTAACTATAATCTAAGAATGTCAAACTTTAGATATGGAGAATCCAACAAAATGATTTGGTATATATATATATATATATATATATATATATATATATATATATATATATATATATATATATATATATATATATATATATAGTTAGGCATTTTGCATTATTGTAAATAACAGCATATTCTTATTTGAATTATAATTAACAGTGGTAGTGCTAGCCTTTTCCAAGATAGGTGGAAGCTCGAATTATATATGTATATTAATTTTAATGCAAGTTTAATTTCTGAGTTACTTGTGTTAACCTAAGGATGTAAAATTTCCATAACTAAGAAAGTAACGATTCTGTTTTGTAATCATGTGCATTGTGTATAATTTGTTGCATATTAATTATTTAAGATCATAGCAATACACTAGATATTTAGAATAAACTAAACTTTTTTCTATTCAACTGAAAAGATTAGGTGAAAGCTCATTTTTCTGAATTGGCCTACTAATGTGTAATGAATTAATATCAAAGGATGTCAGATTTAATTAAAGAGAAACATACACAACAAAATGAGTTTCTTTTGCTAATATTTTGTCTGTTTTACAATTTTAATAATTTCAAAAATATTTTTGATCGCCAAAATATCGTCAATAAAATTAATAATGAAAATGCACAAGACCAAATGGTTGCTAAAAGAGTAAGAAGTAAGAATTTAAAATAACTGACAAGAATTAGAAGACCGAGAAGATATTCATTCCAATTACTGAGTAATTTACTTTTGCAAATGGCTTCAAAAAGCTTCTAGAATTGTTCCTATTTCACAAACGTTCTCAGAAGGACTCACAGCATCCCCCAAAACAAAGCCTCCCATCTGATAACACTCGCCGTCCACCAATTCATCCTGGTGTCTAGTGCAGTAATCACTATAAGTAGTAGTATCGGTATCTGTGGTATCGACCCAATTAGGTGGTATCGGTATCAGTATCGGAATCGGCCAAAATTTTGGTATCGGTACATCTCTAACTGATACTGTCAAAGGCTTTTCATAGATCACATAAAGCTAAGATAGAAATTTTCTTTGCATCCATATTGCCATAAATTTTGTCTGTAATAACAGTGAGAGCAGTTTCTGTGGACAGTCTAGGACATGTTAGATAACAGTTTATTGGCTTCTAAATAACGTGTGAGCTGACCAGCACCTACTTTCTCAAGAATTTTTTATAGGATAGGTAAAAGGGAAATGGGTCTATAATTATTAAAATCATTACTATCACCACTTTTAAGGAGTGGAACTACCACAGCATGTTTCCAAGTAGTAGGAAAAATGCCTGTGACAATAGAAGTGTTAACAATGCAAGTTAGATAAAAAGCGATCACATACAAGGAATCCTTAATGAAAGTCAAAGGAATACCATCAGAGCCTACTGAGTTTGTATCTTTAAGTCCTTTCATAGTTAGGATTATAGTGTCAGTGTCAACAGGTTGTGGTCTAAAATTATTATCACCATCAGAAGTAACAGTCATATCATTAAAAAGAGTCACATTTTCACCATGGAGTGTCTCTTGAGTTTTTCATATGTATTTCTTCCAACATTTGCAAAGTGTTTGTTAAATTCGTTGGCTTTGTTAATTTCATTTTCAAAGTTGCAATTTCTGGCATTACTTTTACAGTTGGGGACTATTTCTCTAATTGTTTTCCATGTCTTTGCAATGTTACCTTTACTTTCATTAAGTTTATTGCGATAGTATTCGCTTTTACTTTCATCAATGAAAGTTCTAACTTGCTTCTTTTCTCGTTTATATTGGTCCTGAAGGGCAGCGTTTTGCCTGTCAAACTTAAGTTTTTTTTCGTTTCATTTTTAAGTATTATGGTGTCTTGTAGGTTATCTGTCATCCATGGTGCATATGGTCGTTTTATTTCTTTAGTAACATAAGGAGCACAAGCATCCAAACATTCAATAAAATTAAAAGTAAAATTTTCAATCTGTCTATTGACATCGTCCATACATAAAATCATATTAAAATGTCCCACATTTTCAAGCAATTTGAGGCAAAAATCTTCTTTTCTATATTTCCCAAGATGGCGAAAAGTTTTGATTACAGGCGGCCTCTTAGGCTTGCTAATGTTTACAGTGATGCCTGTGAGGTCGTAGTCTGCTACTTCCTGCGAAACAACGTCGCAGGAGACCACAGCATCTGGCTTATTAGTGATGACAAGGTCTAATAATGTCAAGGACGTATATGTAATTCTGGTCGGTTTATTGATTAACTGCGTTAATTTGCTGCTCCTTATAATCTTAGTCATTTTGTTATTCTTATCAAGTAAGTTGTCATTAAAATTGCCTAAAACATATAGTGCCTTATCTTTTAAAAGTGTCTTGTATATAGTCAAAAGAAATTACTGGGGCCTTAGGATGTCTATAAACACACCCTACAATGATAGATGGTAATATCCGATACTGTACTGTTACCCATACGTCTTCTACTCCTTCCTTCCTCGGAACATTCAAGTTAATTACATTAGTTGTTAAAACATCCTTCACATAAATACAAACACCACCACCACGAAAAATATTATACCCTGGTATCTTAACAAAGTCATCCGAAAAATTAGGAGTGAGCCATGATTCACTTACACATAGTATATCAGTATTACTTTCCTCCACTAATAGTCTTATTGCATCTATGCTCCCCAACAGTGATTGAGCATTTACATGTTCAATCGTCAGAAAGTTTCCTTTTGTTTCTACAGCGGCTATAACTTCTTTGCCATTATCCTATGTGGTGTAATACTGACACAGGCGGCTCTTGTGTCCTAAGCGTCGGCAAAAGCCACATGACAGTTTGTGGTCGAACCTACAGTTTGCTTGCACGTGATTGAATTCCCCACAGTTATAACATCCACCTTTACTTTTTCCAAATCTGTTGTACTGTGATATGTCTCTAAACGCACTGGTATGTCCTCCAGTGTCATGACGGTAACACTGGGAATCATCTGGGGTGGAGTAGTGTTCCCAATCCTGGCGTACTGCAGGAGGAGCATAGCTTCGTGGTAAGTTGTTCCCATGCCTCCCCCTCCCGCCTGAGGAGTGAACGAGGGAATGGTTGTGGGCCGTATCGTAACGTGCCTCAGCCGTCCCACTCAGGGCCATAGCGTAGGTATGAGTGCCGCGCTGACTTCTCTTTTCATTCCTATCAGTCCACTGTTCTCTCCTTGTGTTTCTTCCGTGTGTGTGTAGTGAGATACAACAGGTGCAGTTGATGGACGATGGGATGCAGGTATGTGCGAAGTGAACGAAGTATGGTGAGAAGTATTTCGTGCGTAGGAATTGTGGGCACGTGAAGCAGGCAAGTAGGTGCGTGTCGGGTGGGCAGGTGTGCCAACGCTAGGGGTGGGTGGTGGCGGGGCTGGTCTTGTGCTGCCTTGGTCAGTGCTTTGTCGCTCATTTGCTTGTGCTGTGTATGTGTGCACTTTTTTTTTTTACTTCCCAATTAGCACAGAGCTTCAGTTGTGGACACTGCCTGTTGATAGTGCTTTATAACTTTATGGCACCTTATCTATTGAGCCAGGAGGAGTTTGAATCTGTCCCCTTGTCAAAACAAAGGTCGTCTAGTTCGCCGGTACCAAATGTGAATGTAGGGACACTATCAATGACTGATAAACCATTTGTTTCACTCCAAGTGGCAAGATGGTCGTTGAAGGCTCTAATTTTCTCTTGAATTTCCTTTTGCTTACAGTATGGTACAACTTGACAGACATAGACATTCATTGTTTTGTTTTTCTCCTTTAAGTCACTTATGAGGGAGCCCAAGTTATCAAGCATTGTTGCCGATGAATGTTCTTCAATTATGTTAGCATAGCAACAGTAGATGATACATTCTGAAGGAAATTTGCGTAGTTTTTCCCTCACCCAGCATCTGAGTAAGTCCATGTTGGCGCAAGGGATGGTCCTCACCCAGCAGCTGCGGTGGTCAGATCGGGAGATGGAGCGTAGGTTGGTGTCACCCAGGAGGCATGTGTCGTTGCATTGGTCTCCTTCATTGTCACAATGGCGCTGTTCCAACTCAGTTACACATTGTTGCAGTTGTTCAATTGTGTGGTATGTTGTCTTCACTTCAGTGTTTAACAAGTCTACTTCCATATCCTTTGTTGCCAATTTCGACTTGATGATCTTGATTTCGTTCGCGATGTGCATAAAATCCAGATTCTCAGACTCGGCGTTGTCCTCGTGACTGGCATAGGTATCCTGCTGGTCTGGGATGGAGGATGGAGGAGGTGTGGTACTACTGTCTGTGGGGTGTGGCTGCTTATCTTCAGGCTCTAACTGTAGCTTCTCCAAAATCATTTCTATCAACTGGCTTTTGTTAGTCCAGATATTATTTATGCCAAACTCACGGCATTGTTTCTGTAAATCAGACTTGAGATAATTTTTATCAAGGAATTCCCTCGTAGGATGCTCCATAGAGGCTGTGTCGTGCGGTGGTGCCAGAGAGAGAGAGAGAGAGAGAGAGAGAGAGAGAGAGAGAGAGAGAGAGAGAGAGAGAGAGAGAGAGAGAGAGAGAGAGAGAGAGAGAGAGAGAGAGAGAGAGAGAGAGAGAGAGAGAGAGAGAGAGAGAGAGAGAGACCCTTTGAGACATGACAATTATAATTTTCCTTACACGTATTACGTCCAGAATCTGCCCTTCCTCAGTAACTACCTCACCTGGGCCAGTTCTCCCCAGACAACCACTCTCTCTCAGTCTGGAACAGGGCACTGATCACTGCTTTACAGGGGTTGTATAACCTTCTGTAGCCTCACAAGTCTTGCCATAACTCAGGTTTTCTTCCATAAATACCCAGAGGTTGCTACCCTGTTTAACACAGCCTACAGGAAAGGAACATATACACATCACTCAAAACAACATCAGCAGGTAAGGATCAGTTGTCCTCGGCCCCAGAGAAGAACAGGCT
The DNA here is from genome assembly GCF_017591435.1 of Portunus trituberculatus. Classification (NCBI taxonomy): domain Eukaryota; kingdom Metazoa; phylum Arthropoda; class Malacostraca; order Decapoda; family Portunidae; genus Portunus; species Portunus trituberculatus. The sequence goes on along the minus strand of NC_059269.1, from coordinate 948,987 downwards.
ACTTGTATGCTGTGAGGATTATATAGTGATGTGAAATACTGCTCTCTCTTAACAACTAAAGATAAGCCACACCCTTCATATCCATGTCACTACACACACACTCTAGTTAAATAACAGGCACTAGCACCTAACCCTGCTAGCACCATGGAAATAAACACTACTGCTCAATTTTCTTAATGTTCTCTGGCCCAGGGCTCAACCAAATATATAAAAAAAAATTAAATAAATAAATAATAAACAAATAAAAATTAAAATAAATAATAATAAAATAAAATAGAGTAAATAAATATATAAATAAAAATTAAATAAATAAATATCCACTGAAGAAAAGCAACACTTCAGCCAGTCCAGCAGTGCACCTGTCACACCACACACAGAAACACAACACTTCACCCAGTCCAGCGGTGCACCTGTCACACCACACAGAAACACAGGCACCTTCCTTGTGTGCTCATCTCTTTTGTGCCTCACTCCATATATGTAGAAAACCCAGCCTGACTCTAGAGTCATGGAGCTCCTGCACTTCATGCAAGACACAACTAAGATCCTGGGACAATTAGTGGTGGCTGGCCACTTTTGAATCCCGAAATATACCCACATACACCTCACAGCCTTCCATGTGGGTCTCTTCCTAGAGTAGGACAGGAACTAAGGGGCATACATTTTGCTCCCCCCAGGAGGGGAGGAGGTGGGAACAAGGCCGAACCCTGACCACACTCCCTCTTTGCCTCATGGTGATAGGCTACATCGATTAGTTTCTCTTTAATTTTGTTGGAAAATCAGTTTCTTTTCAAATTAAATTGCATTTGTATGTAGCCACATTCCTCTGATACAACTGGAATGATTTTCAATACAAAAAGACAAATAGAAGTTGGTTAATTAAGTGGGGAAGGATTACTTTACTTGCAGAATGGTATTACTATAAATATTGGTCTTGACACGGGCAAGCATCACTGCGTTCTTTACAGTGTAATAATGCGACTCCTTGAGGTAAGACACACTTTCATACAATTAAAATTACACCTCTCTTTCAACATTCTTATCTTGCATACATCTAAAAAAAAATAATAATAAACAAACAAAGTAAAAAAATAAATAATAAATAAATAAATAAATAATAATAAGAGAGAGAGAGAGAGAGAGAGAGAGAGAGAGAGAGAGAGAGAGAGAGAGAGAGAGAGAGAGAGAGAGAGAGAGAAATTACGATTATTAGGCCTGTAGTTCTTCACAGTCAGTGCCAGGTACATGTTTACATCTCACGACAAAGATTGGTACGTAGACTACTAGCAAATATTCAAGTTTTTAAATGCAACATATTGGGATCTAAGAATGATCTAAATCTATGTGAGCCTTCAAATGTCAGGTGGAATCCCTCATCTCATATTCAGAGCATAAATCTGCTCATTTATTTTTCATTCATTTCAATGTCTGCCGAAACTGGATGCATCTTATGAGCCCATGTGTCTTATAAGCCATCAAATATGGCACATCACTAGGTCACAAAGACAATAAACACACAAGTTCTTACCTGCTCAGTCTTTCTTGTCTGAGAAATTAGAAAATTATCTAATCAACATAATTTGTCGTATGATTTTATATGCTGGGAATGTTATCCTATATTCATATGTTTATTATTAATGAGTCTAATGAAATAAACCATGGGTATAATTTGGAGATAGTTGGTAGCAGTGTTTGCCTATCATCACCTCAGCTGATTGAGTCATGCACTCCAGACCACACTGCCTCACCATTCCACCACAAGCAACATGGAAAATCTTACAAGGAGAACCAGCAATATTACCGCTGCACAGCGTGATTTATTAATAGACTTTATGAGCCCAGAAAAGTGCTTCTAAATAAAAGCACAGATGGCCATATAGTGGCTTTAACACCTTCAACTGTGCAGGCTATGGGAAGAGGACAGTCCACCAGCTACCTACATAAATGGGTACTTATTAAGTGATAAAGACATACAACTGACATTAAGCTAAGTAGATGGAGATGCAGTGATTGAAGCTGGCACTGGCAATGTTGTCATTGTTATTCCTGGGTTTGCTTCTAATCACTATTTTTGTAAAGTAATCTATTTGTATGATAAGCTATATATTTTTGTTTCTAAAATCAATTAGTTCACACACACACACACAAAAAAATAAATAAATAAATAAATAAATAAAAATAAATAAATAAATAAATAAATAAAATAAATAAAATAAAAATAAAAAAATATATAAAAATAAACAAATGAAATAAAATAAATAAATAAATAAATAAAATAAATAATAATAATAATAATAATAATAATAATAACAAGTATTCAGGCAAAATTTATACGAAGGTCATGATGACCTTCAAGGCAAAGTAAATCCTTTGCCCTCCTGACCTCCAGGAAGGCAGCTTTCGCTCTTAAGAATACCAATTTCTCCTGGACAGTATCTTTCAACTGATGAAGGTGGAATGTATTGGTAAAGAATCTGGCTGACAGAGTCTCAAACAGAAGCAGTGTGGGGTGACATCACTGAGTCAAGTTAACCTACGTTAAATTGTACAAATTGCGATATGTAATCACATCTCTTTAAATATCGTCACATTAATCAAGAGCAGACTCTAAACGTATGTGTGTGTGTATTTACCTAGTTGTAGTTTTACAGGGCCTGGGCTTTATGCTCATGTGGCCATGTCTCCATATCTACACTTATCCAATTTCTCTTTAAAACTATGCACACTTGTTGCTGACGCCACTTCCTCACTCAAACTGTTCCAAGTCTCAACACATCTTTGTGGGAAACTATATTTTTTAACATCTCTCAAACATCTTCCCTTCCTCAGTTTCTTACTATGCGATCTTGTGCTTCTAATGTCAAATTCTTCTCTCAGGATTAGTTTCTCATTATCCACTTGATTCATGTGTGTGTGTGTGTGTGTGTGTGTCTATTTACCTAGTTGTAGTTTTACAGGGCCTGGGTTTTATGCTCGTGTGGCCCGGTCTCCATATCTACACTTATCCAATCTTACTTTAAAAGTAAGCACACTCATTGCAGACACTACTTCATTTAAACTGTTCCATGTCTCAATACATCTTTGCGGGAAACTATATATTTTTAACATCTTTCAGACATCTTCCTTTTCTCAGCTTTTTACTATGCGATCTTGTGCTTCGATTGTCATATTTTTCTCTCAGGATCAGTTTCTCATTATCCACTTGGTCCATTCCGTTGATCAATTTATAAACTTGTATCAGATCTCCTCTCTCCCTTCTTTGTTCCAGGGTTGGTAGATCCATAGCCTTTAGTCTCTCCTCATATGTCATCTCTTCAAATTCTGGAACCATTCTTGTAGCCATTTTTTGTAGTCTCTCCAACTTCCTTATGTGTTTCTTTTTATGAGGGGTCCACACTACTGCATATTCCAATCTGGGTCTTATTTTAGTACTTATCAATTTCTTCATCATTTCCTTGTCCATGTAGTGAAATGCTACTCCAATATTCCTTAGCAAATTATGTTTCTCTAAAAATTCTATCAATATGGCTTACTGGTTGATTGTTTTCTTCCATCGTCACTCCTAAGTCCTTTTCTTTTTTCACTTTTTTCAGTTCTACTCCATCTCCCATCTTATAGATTCCCACGGGTCGTCTTTCACTCTTTCCCATTTCCATGACGTGGCTTTTCTTCACATTGAATTCCATTTCCCACTTCTTACTCCATTCCCAGATTTTATTTAGGTCTTCTTGCAGTATTTCACAATCCTCTTTTTGCTTTATAACTCTGCACAGTTTTGTATCATCTGCAAACAGATTTATGTAGCTGTTCACTCCTTCTGGCATGTCATTAATATAAATAAGGAAAAGTATTGGTGCCAATACTGTGGCACTCCGCTTTCTACTGCTCTCCACTTGGACTTCATATCTTTAACTACTGTCCTTATTTCTCTCCCCCTCAAATAATTTTCTATCCATCTCAATGTGCTTCCTTTTAAGCCACCCTTCTCCTCTAACTTCCATAGTAATCTTGCATGTGGCATTTTGTCAAACGCCTTTTTTAAATCCAAATAAATACAGTCAACCTATCCCTCTCTCTCTTGTAATCTATCAACTATTCTAGAATAGAAACTCAATAAATTAGTTACACACGACCGTCTTTTTCTAAAAACCAAATTGGCTATTTGATATTAATTTGTTGTCTTCAAGGAACTCGATCCATTGTTTCTTTATTATTCTTTCACACATCTTGCATATTACACTAGTTAGTGATGCCGGTCTGTAATTTAAAGGTTCTTCCTTCCTTCCACTCTTATATATGTGTATTTACCTATTTGTATTTACCTATTTGTGTATTACAGGGCCCGAGCTAAGCTCTCTGTGTCCTGTCTCCTTGTCCATTCCTGTCATATCTCTCTTTCATCTGATTGACACACACCGCGTCAACGACATGACTGCTTAGTTTATTCCACTTATCAATGCTACGATGCGGGAAACTGTATTTTCTCACGTCAGTTAGACAGATGTCCTTTATTGTGTGTGTGTGTGTGTGTGTGTGTGTGTGTGTGTGTGTGTGTGTGTGTGTGTGTGTGTGTGTATATATATATATATATATATATATATATATATATATATATATATATATATATATATATATATATATATATATATATATGTCAGATGCCTACATCATAAGTGCAATATGAGAAATATGAAGATACAAGAAATAAAGATATATGGAAGTATGATAATTCGCCAGTATGCGGTGTGTAGTCGTATCCAGCCATAAAAGAGTTTAGGAAGGGCAAGAAGGTCAACAGGAAACATTTAATGACCCAGGTCAGTTGACCCAGGGCAGCCCGGGCAGATATATCGCCCAGGTCATGTAAACATCCGGTGGTAGTGTTGTCGTCTTGGATGTTGTTCATACCACACGTGGAGTTCATTTGAGCTTATACTTGATTGGTGAATGGTACATTCTGAGGGGCGTGTTGTGTGGGTCAAGACACGCCCCCATAAGTTCCTGAAGGGAAATTGTAGAGGGTTGGGGCAGAGAGAGAGAGAGAGAGAGAGAGGAGAGAGGAAGCAGAGAGGACAACCGCGGCTCTAAGCGGGCCACCCTCGGCTGCATAGCTGAGGGCGGTTTGTACTTCATATATAACCAGTAAGTGGAGCTTATAAGTTGCAATGCAGTCTTTTGAGGTAAATTAGAATGGAGGAAGAAGCATGATAGGAGGTTTAGGTATTATGTGGTATTAGTTGATTATGGTTTATGTGGTTGTACTTTGGTTCATAATGACGTCGTTATATACTTGCGTTTTCATCTATGAGTAAGGGAATTTGTATACGGCTACCTACGTATGTGCATGTGTGTTGCTCTGACGAATAAGTTACATAACATATTTACTAGTGTGTAATTGTGTACGGTTAACGTGGTTCCATGTATGGGTACCAAGAGAAAGAGATTATTTGAGGAAGTCACTTGTGTGGAGATATCAATATTTGTCATTATATTTCGGTGGTGTTACGTTGTCATTTTGTTGAACGGAGTCTGGTAATTATATGTGTATGGTAATATATTTGGTGGTACGTCATGTGGTTGCTTGCATTCATGTACCAAGTAAAGGTCATCCTTATATACGGGTAGCTGGGAAAAAGGGTAATATTGTACGTACTACGATGAGATTTACGGAGAAATAAAGCACCGGGTTCAGATGTTGTAATACGTTATGAAGATATTGTGGATGATGTTTGAAGTGAAATCCGTTTTGATGCGAGAATGTCTCTGAGATTAATGCAGTTCTTAAGGATGTTTGTAAGAGAAATTGTAATAATTGCAGTGGAGAAGGCAACAGAAAGAGTTGTGATTGTTACTTGTCGGCGCCGTATCGAACACCTTATGTATAGATATTAGTTTTGTTAATTAAAGATAGAAAAAACCTTTGACTATTTATAGCCAGTAGCTAGACAATTTGTGCAACGTCGTGCAACAGCTCGGAGCACGACATATATATATATATATATATATATATATATATATATATATATATATATATATATATATATATATAAACTGTACAACATTCCAGAAATTACAATTTTGTCTGCTTGAATGATGATGTAATTCAGCAATATAACTTAAGTCTAAATTCTAAATTAGAAACAAAAAGAGCCTTCTGCATCCTACTCACCTGGCCCCATGCTTGCCTCAGAGCTGCTTTCTTCTTCTCATCCAGTTCAAGAATAACCTTCTCAATCTTGGCTTTGTCATTCTCCACAATACGCTTCTTCCTCATAAGGTCATTGTACTGCAAGGAGACCATTCATGCATTGATCAACTGCTTCACTCACTGACTAAATTCTGTCACTACAAGGTCATATGGCATCATATAAATAAAACAAAAGGACAGAAAGGCTACAAATACAAACATGTGAAAACCTAGGAGGGTGTGGGTCAAAATTGTAAAAGTCCATACTATCAATAGGCCAAAAGAAAGACAGTGTGTGGGAGGGGATGCGTGTGTGTGGGTGTATGTGCATGTATTTACCTAGTTATATTAACCAAGTATTATGTTACAGAGCTCAAGCAGGGCTCATTGTGACCTGTCTCTATATCTACATTAATACAATTTTTCCTTAAATTTGTGTACACTTTCTGCTGCTACAATCTCATCACTTAATTCATTCCAGATGTCCCCTGTCGTATGTGGAAAACTGAACTTCTTAATTTTCCTCAGACACTGACTTTTCATGATCTTGGAATGTCCTCTTGTTCGTCTATCTCCATCTTCTGTCAGTGTCACCAGGTCATGTCTGTCTGTCTTTCCCATATGGTTTAGAAACTTATGAATCGTTATTAGGTCCCCTCTTTGCCATCTATCTGTCAAAGTTGGTAATTCCATTTCCTTCAGTCTTTCTTCATAGGCAAGATCCCTTATTGCTGGGATAATCTTTGTACCAGTCCTTTGGATTCTTTCTAGTTTCTTGATGTCTTTCTGCCTGTATAGCAACCATACAACTTTATGCTATGACCTGTTTTTTTGCACTGCAAAGAGGAAGAGTTGCTTGTGGGCAGGACATCATATGTACTCACTCGTTTATTGAATTTCCAAGTGTAATCAGTATGTGAATACAGGCTAATTTGTGTGTCTCTCGCCAAACCTGCTGAGTTGGCGTGAGCGAAAACTCCCAACTTGCATTCGTACTTACCGACGCTGTGATAGAACTTGGTATATGTAGTACAGAAAAGGAATTGGTGAGTTACCCATGCCTTACTATTGGCACGCCACATGACCTGGAGTTTCTCTTTTAACACCTTATGTGCTTTAAAGGCCCACAGGTTCTCAGAATGATACACCAACAATGTAGGCCAGTCAAATGAGACAAAGAAAATGATGAGAAAGGAAAAAATTTACGGAAAGCTGCAATTAGTGTCATCACCTTCATAATAGAGTATATAAAAACATATCAATTTTGCACCCCTCTATCGCCCCGGTTTTGGCGGCCATCTTGAAAAAATGGCGGCGAAAAACAGTTTTTTGTAAATATCTCGGTTAATATTAACTTTAGAGGAAGAAGTGTTAATATAAAAACTATTCTATGAAAGATTTTCTACAAAATATGTTTTATATAATTTTCTGTATGGTGCTTGGTTTCGATGCTAATGGTACGCATATATCATACATTTCTTAAATTTTGCGCCTACTTATGTATTATTGGTAGTAAAGTTATTCAATCATTTATCAAGTTCTTGCATTAATTGTAGTTTCTTTCTTTTGCTTTCAGAAAGTATGAACGAGGACTGTTAACCTACTATTAGACCTCAATATTATCTGGAAAATGGCTTCACCGGGGAAATGCCTCATTTGCGAAGGCGTACTTTCTGAGGGCGTCACTCGTGAGGTTAAGGAAAAAGGTGTAAGAACATTGATAGACTTCAGTGTTAAATGGAAAGACGGAAAGCACTCTCTCTTACAAGGACTAAAAAGTGTCACAGTGCATGAAAAATGTAGGAAAGTGTATACGAAAGAAAGAAGTGCTGAAGCTTTTCAATCAAGACATAAAACCAGTACAGATCCTAAGCAAATGCTGAGATATCAAGACTCTAACTTTGATTTTCTTCATGACTGTCTGTTTTGTGGTGAAAATGCATCAGATGAGTTTTACGAAAAACAAGGCAAAAAACCTGTAAGTGATCGTGAGACTGTGCACCGTGTAGAGACTCTTCATATTAAGGACACCATTTCCAAAGTGAGTGATAAAAGGAATGATGAGTGGGGTAAACTAGTTAACACCCGTATATGTAATGTAGTTGACTTAGTTGCTGCAGAGGCTCGGTACCATTCAAAATGTATGAAGAAGTTTTACACACCGTCCCGTGGAGAAAAACGTGGTCGTCCCAAAAGTTGTACAGTGTCAGAGGCAATGAATCATGCCTTTACTTATCTTGAGGAAAATCGAGAAGAATGCCAATTTTCTTTCAGTGAAATTTTTGATGGATATGATGGGGAGCTGCCAAATGAGAAAACAATAAAATCTGAACTGAAACTTAAGTATGGAGAAGACATTATTGTAACTGTAAACAAAGCCAGAAAACCAGTAGTGTGTTTTCGTGACACAGGAAACAAAATTCTGTCTGATGCATGGTATGCAAATAATAGGAGTAAAGATGAGAAAGAGGAGAGACTTAGGATAGTGAAAACAGCCGCGACCATAATTGCTGAGGATGTTAGGTCACAACTTTATGAGATAGATCAGTATCCAACACCAAATGAATTCCTGACGGGTTTGGACTCTCTTATACCAGATACACTCAATTGCCTTGTTAAAACTATGATAATGAAGAACAAGAGAGGAGATATAAGAAAGTGGGAGAAGAAGTGTACAGCTATTTCACATGCTATTCTAACAGCGGCCAGACCAAATTCATTCAAATCCCCTTTGCAAATAGGCCTTGCTGTTCATCTTAGTCAAAAGTACGGCTCAAAGCATCTACTTAATATTCTCTCAGCTCTGGGGCTGTGTGCTCCATATGCTGAGGCTGCCCTCTTTCAAGTATCAGCACTGTTGCATCCAGACAGTGAGCCTCAGAGTGACTCATTTACTCAGTTTGTTTTCGACAATGCTGATGTTAACATCTGTACCATTGATGGGTTTAATACCTTTCACAGTATGGGAGGAATTCAGTGCCTTACTCCTTCTCCAACTGATTCTAGTTCAGATAAACCTATCAAAAGATTAGTAAAGGTCCCTTCTGCATCCACTGTTGGACAATTTGGCCACATTCCCATTAAACTCTATGAAAGGAAAGGTAACACAGGACTATTGAATGTAACCGTCCAAGATATATTAAACATCAATCCAGTCCCTGCCACAATCTCAGTATCAACAAGGGAACTCCAGTGGTTGTATGGAAAATGGCGAATGAAGTCTGAATTTCCAGGATGGAATGGTTTCATGGAGAAATGTTCTGCACACCTGCCCTATGATGTATCTCATATCTCATACCTTCCATTCCAAAATGCTCCACCTAATGAATATAACACAATATACACAGTTCTTAACCAAGCTGTGGAGAAATGCAAAGAGTTTAAACAGCAAACTTGCTTTGTAACGTTTGACCAGCCTTTGTATATTCGGGCTCGTGACATTGTTGCAAGCTGTGGACAAGAATCACCACTAAGTAATGTTGTTGTGCGTCTTGGTGGTTTTCACTTACTGATGTCGTTTATGGGTGCCATTGGTTACATCATGAATGGAAGTGGACTTAAAGAACTTTTAAGTACAGTATACGCAAGTGCCTCTGTAGACAAAATGCTGAGTGGCCATGCCTATGGAAGAGCACTCAGAGCACACATACTAGTACATGCTGCACTGGCTACAATTATCCTGAATGAACTCAATCTCTCCTCTGAAGAAAGGTCAACAATAGAGGGAACTTTACAGGAGACTGATTCCACACCGATTGATGATGAACAACTGCAAGGTGTGCTCCGTAGGTTCAATGGCATTATTAACCAAATGAAGAGCAAGGGTGACACTGCAAAACTTTGGGTCCAGTACTTTGAAATGGTAACCCTGGTTAAGCAATTCATTGAAGCAGAACGTTCAGGAAACTGGCAATTACACCTTGAAACAATCCAAAAGATGCTACCCTACTTCCATGCTAGTGGTCACTTTCTCTATGCAAAGTCTGCTCATCTGTACCTTCAAGACATGTTTAATCTCAAAGATCACCTCACCCCAAGGAATATGAGGATTATGTACAAAGAGGCTATTTTACAATAAGAAGGTCAGATAAGTTTTGGTCTGGGATCTGGTCCGACATGACCATTGAACAGACATTGATGCGATCTATGAAGAGTTCTGGTGGGCTGACACATGGCAGAGGGATGACTGATTCAATGCTTACTAAGTGGGTGATTGGAATGCCTACCACTCTGAAGATCACAGAGAAGATTGAAGAATATTGTGATGTTGCTTTTAGTACATCAGAGCAACATGTAGACGCCAGAAAATCACGTATTTCAAGAGATGCTCAAGATCTTCAGAACTTCATGGAATGGTTTTCATCACATCCACCATTTCCAGATTTTGATGGCATTATGTCAATAAGTACAGGATTAACAGGAGATGAAAGAACTAATCCTCATAGTGCTTATGAAGTTGGATTGGTTTCTATGTCAAATATTGTTGGCGACAATTTTGCAAAAGTCAAGTTTCAAAGAAAGAAAAGAGTCAAACCCCCTAGGAGCTACCAAGACGGGAGTAAAAAACAAAGATTTTGCATGTTCAGCTGATCCTGAGATGTTATTTAGAAGAATTTCATATGTTAAAAAAATCACAAGAACAATTAAAACAAAACTTTCAGCATGAACTGGCTCCTCATCCCTTGTCACTGTTTGATGAATCAGGAATGCGCAAAACCAAGAAATCTTCACTTTATGAAGCATTTTTACCTTTGTGTGACATTGAGATTGGAGATACTGTTTATGTTGTTGATGGGGGATTTCTTATGCATAGAGTTGTTTGGCATCAACAAGAGCTCTTTTCAACAATTTTGGACAGATATGCTGAATATGTGAGGAAGCACTACAAGGAGACTGCCATCATTATCTTTGATGGGTATCCAGAAAATCTAGACGACAAAGGTACAAAAGGCGCTGAACGTGCACGTCGAGTAATTTGTGCTACAAGAGACACCATATTTGATGAAACTATGCCAGCAACAACAAGTCAGAGCAAATTTCTGTCAAATGAGCGAAATAAGAGCAGACTTATTACAAAACTCATCACCAAGTTGACCTCAGAAGGATTTACTGTAAAACAAGCTAGTGAAGATGCAGACACACTCATTGTTAATACAGCTATCGAAGAATCCTTCAAGACTGATTCTGTAACAATAGTTGGAGAAGATGTAGACCTTCTGGTAATCCTGACCGCATTAGCAGGATCAAACAATAACATACATTTCCTAAAACAAGGCAAAGGAAATACAGAGAACAAACTGTATACACAATCGTCCATGAAGTATGGATCAGTCATTAAAGACAATATTCTTTTCTTGCATGCATTTAGTGGGGCTGATACCACTTCCGCCTTTTACAAAAAAGGGAAACTTAAGTTTGTAAACCTCCTGGAAAAGCATGAAGAACTTCAGGAACTTGCAGCTGTGTTTAAGAAACCACATGCAGATCCAACAGAAATCGCTGAAGCAGGAAAAGCTTTCATCCTTCAGTTATATGGGAACAAAGAATGTAAATCCTTGGTGACTTGAGATATCAATGCTTTGTCAAAACATTAAGTAGAAGTACATTTACCTTGAGTTCCTTGCCTCCTACAGACGCCGCTGCTCGGTTTCACTCTCTACGCACTTATCTCCAGGTTCAGAAATGGTTAGGAATTGACTTGCCACCTACAGATTGGGGTTGGAAGAAGACTGAAAATGGACTAGCCCCAATCGCCACAAACAAAGACCCTGCTCCTCCAGATCTTCTAAACATTATATCATGTAAATGCCTCAAAGGATGTATGACAGCCACTTGCAGTTGCAGAAAGTCAGGATTAAAATGCAGTGAAATATGTGCGTCATGTAAAGGACTATCTTGTAGCAACTCTGATGTAAGCATAGATGAGGAGGACTGTGATGACCCCACTGATGAGATGCTAGAAATTTTCTTAGTGCCAGAAGGCGAAACCCATGAAGAAGATTAAAGATAAGCTCAGATAATTTCCATAAAAATAGGCTATGATGTTTGGGTGGATGGTTGTGTGTAAGGGTGGTAACTACGCCAGTGAGTATTCACTGTCTGTCCTAATATATAAGCCAGAAAAAAGGAGGAAGGACACCTCTAGAAGAAGATTTTCCTAAGTATTTCAAGTAATAGGGCCAACGAAAAAAACAGTAAGAACGTTCTCGTGCGTGTAGCATCAAAACCATGCAATATACAAAAATAATGTATAGAACACTTTTTGTGTAGATTTTAATTTGAATAATTTGTATTTCAATACCTTTCCCTGTAAAATAATTATCAAGGTAGATATTTACAAAAAACTGTTTTTGGTCGCCATTTTTTCAAGATGGCGGCCAAAACCGGGGTGATAAAGGGGTGCAAAATTGATATGTTATTAAGTACCCCATTATAAAGGTAATAAAACAAACTGCAGCTTTCCGTAATTTTTTTCCTTTCTAAATTACCATTTGACTGGACTAATGGTTTGACTTGCATGTGAGTAGCTGAGCGATCACTGCACCACCTACCGATGGTTATTTGTATCTTAAAAATATCTTCGTATTTCGAGGCATAAATTATATGAAATTTTTGTCGTATAAAAAAAAAAAAAAAAAAAAAAAAAAAGAAATTGTATGTTGGACCGTTTGTATCTCAAAGTATTACTGTATACAGTGGAGACTCAATACTTGAACGCAAAAGTTTGATTTAATACTCGAAAAAATACCTGATATTTAAACGTCCACACCTGTGGTCGTAAATAAAGGCTCCCTGGCATCCCCCTTCCCCCTCCGCCAGTTGTGACTCGTGCTGCCGCAGTCATCAGAATAACATTCTCTACATTCTATCTGTAGTTTTTCATATTTAAACTTACATTAACACCAAAGGCTTATTAGTGGTGAATATATCTGGTAATCAAACGGCCGAAAAATTGGTCGTATATAAAGCTCTGTCATCTCCCTTAATGCAGCCACCACCTTACCGTTCTGATACCATATTACTGGTAACATTGGCAATGCTGGTACTACCATAATACAGGTAACTCTCGATTTACGCGTATTTAATTTACGCGTTTTTGTTAAAACGCTACTGAAAAAATATCATAATTAATTTAATTTGTGCGATCGGTTTGCTTATACGCGATTTGGCCCAACTACATTTTCAAATTGAGTGCCCGACGCAATTTCAAACTGCACACCAGAGAGCTCCGCAGCTGGCCAATAGGTGGGAGCTCTGGGGCCGGATCAAAGAAGCAGGTTGCTGTCTATGTTGGTACAGATAACCTCCATAGCAACCTCCTGCTCACATACCAACCTTCGTAAAATAGCATCCACAAAGATTCATTGCTGTTGGCAGGTGGAGGTTGGTAGCCCGCCTAAAAGTGCTCATTGGCTGCCAGGAGCTGGATCCAAGAAACTTTAACGTCAGAGCAATCTCCTGCTGCAAAATGGCATCCATGAACGCTTGGAGGGACGGTGACGAGGTTGGTATGAGGTTGCTGTTAACACCAACTCTCCAGGTGGTGTTACTGCCTTATATATGCATTATGTTCACAGAACAACATTTCTATTATCTTTTTACAAGCCTTGCCCCAAGAAAGGATTGTTTTGTAATGCATAAAGTGAAATCTTACATGGAATACCAAAAAATAAAGCAGAGATGAGATCGCCAACAGACAAGGCGTATACTTGCGGTGACTCGACCACTTCTTCTTCTTGTGACCCTTTTAGCTTGCGTGTTGTCTTTCATGATATTTATGTTTCCACTCCTCTATTGCCTGCTATAATGGATATTATATCTTAGTATTCATATACACTCATGCCATGAGGATAACCTCAACCCCATGGCACTGAGTGATAGTGAATTACTAATGAAATACTGCGGTATTTCATTAATAATTCACCAGCTGGAGAGTGGTGTTACCAGCAACCTGAGAACAACCTGATAGTAACCTTGTTACCGTCCCTCCAAGCATTCATGGATGCCATTTCGTGGCAGAAGGTTGCTCTGACGTTGTTAAAGAATCTTGGATCCAGCTCTCACTCTTCTCGTGCCTCATTTGCAGTCTGCCAGCACTGAGTACAGATGGAATCTCTTCAATCTGCCTATAATTCACCAAGATGCCCCCAAAACGTCCTTCATTTTCTGCATGTGGGGTTATTTTTGATAAGTGGTAAAGCTCAGAGGAAGATGGTGACTAACTGTGGTGTGAGTGGTGAAGGCAGTGACATAGTGAGTGTTTTGTTTACGCATTCTTTGTTCTGTTGTTTTCTCTTATTATTTCTTTCTTTTCCCTTTACTTTAAATACATTTCTAGTATTTAGAATGGTAAATAATAAACATGTTAATTTAGCCAAATAAATAGAGTATTTTGTACAAAATTTTTTGGGCCACATCCCGCATCCCCCCTATTATCTATTGTTTCTTACGAGAATTACATGTTTGTTTTATGCGAATTTTGATATACGTGATCTCTATTGGAACGCATCTATCGAGTTACCTGAATATATATATATATATATATATATATATATATATATATATATATATATATATAAATAAATATATATACAGTAAAAGTCCATAAATCCGGAAAATTTGAAAGGCTGAGTTAAATATGTAAAAAGTAAGAAATAATAGTAATAAATATATAATAATAATAGCCGAAACTGAACATGTCACCACTGACATTGAGTTTAACACAAACTTGTAAGAAAATAATATTTGGAGGTATTATAAGTGGTGTTTTATATTTCTGTAGGTGATGTGCGTGCGTGCATGTGTATGTGTGTTGCGGAGTCCTGTTATCTGCGTGGGTGGTCCAGCTGGTGTACACTCGACGTTGGTGACGTGATTGGCTGGCGTATGATGTTGGAGGCTTTCCTTTCTTTTTGTTTCCCTTTATCAGACATCAGTAAATGTTTTAAGTTATGAAATTTGTTTTGTATTATACTTCAAATTATTTTATAAAGTGTGACATAAGTATTGTGGACTGTATACATATTATGTGGGGTACAGTACAGTACAATCACTCAAACTTCTCAGTATAATATTATGTGGATGGTGGAAAAGCCTACGTAAAATAGTGAAATTACCTACACAAATACAAGTTGACAAGTAAGAAAAGAGCAATATCACATATGGGCTGCCATAATGGCTGGAAAGGCCCATACCTCTCTCCCCATAGTCTGGCAAATCTTCAAAAAAAAAAAAAAAAAAAAAAAAAAAAAAAAAAAACCCTACGTAAATCTTGTGTGGTGCGGTGAGGAAGTACACAGTGGACTGGTGGTAGTAGCAATCCCTGTAAGATGTTATGACAGTACTACAAAGAGATATAGCAAGTTGGGGTTAGTTTAGTGGGGTTTACATAGTACCCTCAAAATTTTAATCTTACTTTCAGCCTTACTATCTTACAATCCGGAAAATCCTAGAATCCAGAATACCTGAACCGCCATGACTTCCGGATTTCAGGATTTTCTGTGTATATATATATATATATATATATATATATATATATATATATATATATATATATATATATATATATATATATAAATATATACAGGCAACCCCCGCTTAATGACAATGTTACGTTCCTAAAAAACACTTCGTTAAGAAAACCGATTATAACAAGTTTAACCCCTGACTTGAACTTCCATTGAGAGTAAGCAAAGCAAGAGTGCATCATAGTACAGTGAAAGGTTTAATGAAAGTAAAAATTATGAAGTAAAACAATTAGGCAATTCAATTTAAGTCATTATAATGTACACTAATGTATGTATGTACGTAACTTTATAATGTTTATGATCTTAAATTTATGAAGGGAGGGAGAGTGAAACGGGAAAGACACTAACCGGCAACCTGTGGAATGTAAACAAAGGGCGCATCATTGTACCACATACAAAACTTATGTACCACATTTCCACAAGGCTTTCCATTTTATTCATTGAAGAGTCACGAGTTCAGGTGGTTCTTTTAGCTTACAAGGAAGATACGGTCTCACCAGCCTTCTTAATGGAGTCTGTTAACTAGAAAATAGTAGAGACAGTAGATGGAGTCAAGATGGTGGCGAGCAATGCTATAGTTTTCTCGCCTCTCTCGTGTCTGTGAATAATATCCAGCTTCACTTCTAGAGTAAGAGACTTCCTGGTCTTCTTAGGAACGCTAGGCCACATTGCAGGGCGTTTTGGTGGGAAGTTGAGCCTGTTCAAAACATTGACAGCAATGCTGGTAATGTCTTGAGCATGGGAGTGAGTAGTGCACATGTTGTCCATGAGAGGCTTGATCTTGATCTTGATCTTGATTCTACAGGTATCCCAGGATTTCTTCTGAGGCAGGACGTAGTATCGGCAGCTCCTGGTGTATTCAAAAGCCTGTCGGCTTGCATGATATGACGGGGCTTTCAAACTTGGAAAAATTTACCTGGATAAAACTTCGTTAAAGCGAGTTTGGGGTTCGTTAAACGAGCAGATGGTAGTAAAATGAAACCTTCGTTGTAGCGAAATTTCGTTGTGTGAACCTTCATTCAACGGGGGTTGCCTGTATATATTTACAGTGATCCCTCGTGTATTGCGGTTAATTGATACCAGAACCCACCACGAAAGGTGAAAAACCGTGAAGTAGTTTTTGCCCCCCCTAGGAATTTTCGTGTATGTGTATGTGGGTACCAGAATGTTTAAAATATGTAAACAGTATTTATACTTTACATATACAGCAATTATACATTTACTTTCTCTCTTTCCCTCTCTCTCTCTCCCCCTCTCATGATATGTAGCACTCACCCTCTTCTGCCCTCTTTGATCATATCCAAAAGTTTAACTTTTTCACTGATGGTCATCATCTTCCTCTTCCTCTTGGACTCACTAGAGGAAGCTTTTGCAGGGGCACAGCGCTTAGGTGGCATTGTAAGGGCTTAACACATCACTACTTACACAAAAAAAAGTTACCGCGAACACAACACTAAGATACAGTATGCAAGAGTCAACAACGTGTACGAGACTGGAAGACTGGCAAGATACAACAAGGGAAGATGTTGGGTGAGGCTGCAATGATGCGCAGCCAATCAGCTCACTGAATAAATCCACTTGTGCTCTCATTGGTGGATCTTGTGCCGGAAACCAATCACGCACCTTGTATGAGTGCCAGTGAGTATATACAAAGCCTCTGAGTCAACTCATCTCTTTGTTTGGCATGCTGGAAAACCTCTCACGTGTCAACATAAAACGTGTTTTTCCGGAATATGGCTATTTTTTCATTTTTATCGCAAACCGCAAAGTGGTAGTGGAACACTGTATATGTATATGAACATGGACAACACACGCACCACACACTCCCCCTTTTCAAAACAATAACAGTGTCAGCAACAGCTCGTCTTCCCTCGCTCAACTTACCACCAAAATGCCCTGCAATGTCGCCTAGCGTTCCTAAGAAGACCTGGATGTCTCTTACTCTGGAAGTGAAGCTGGATACTATTCACAGAAACGAGAGGTGAGAAAACTAATAGCACTGCTCGCCACCATCTTGACTCCATCTACTGTCTCTACTATTTTCAAGCCAGCAGACTCTATTAAGAAGGCTGGTGAGACCGTATCTTCCTTGCAAGCTAAAAGAACCACCTGAACTCGTGACTCTACAATGAATAAAATGGAAAGCCTTGTGGAAATGTGGTACATAAGTTTTGTATGCGATACAATGATGCGCCCTTTGTTTACATTCCACAGATTGCCGGTTAGTGTCTTTCCCGTTTCACTCTCCTCCTTCATAAATTTAAGATCATCAACATTATAAAGTTATGTACATACATACATTAGTGTACATTATAATGACTTAAATTAAACTGCCTAAATGTTTAACTTCATCATTTTTACTTTCATTAAAGCTTTCACTGTACAGGCAACCCCCGTTTAACGAAGGTTCACACAACAAAATTTCGCTACAACGAAGGTTTCATTTTACTACCATCTGCTCGTTTAACGAACACCAAACTCGCTTTAACGAAGTTTTATCCAGGTAATTTTTTCCAAGTTTGAAAGCCCCGCCATATAATGCAAGCCGACAGGCTTTTGAATACACCAGGAGCTGCCGATACTAAGGCCTGCCTCAGAAGAAATCCTGGGATACCTGTAGAATCAATCAAGATCAAGATCAAGCCTCTCGTGGACAACATGTGCACCACTCACTCCCCCTGTTCAAAACATAACAGCTTCGCCAGCAGCTCGTCTTCCCTCACTCTACATGCCACCAAAATGCCTTGCAATGTGGCCTAGCATTCCTAAGAAGACCAGGAAGTCTCTTACTCTCGAAGAGAAACTGAATATTGTTCACAGACACGAGAGGCGACAAAACCATAGCATTGTTCGCCACCAACTTGACTCCATCTACTGTCTCAACTATTTTCAAGTCAGCAGACTCTATCAAGAAGGCTGGTGAGACCGTATCTTCTTTGCAAGCTAAAAGAACCACCTGAACTCGTGACTCTACAATGGATAAAATGGAAACCCTTGTGGAAATGTGGTACATAAGTTTTGAATGTGATACAATGATGTGCCCTTTGTTTACATTCCACAGGTTGCTGGTTAGTGTCTTTCCCGTTTCACTCTCCCTCCCTTCACAAATTTAAGATCATCAACATTATAAAGTTACGTACATACATACATACATTAGTGTACATTATAATGACTTAGATTAAATTGCCTAAATGTTTAACTTCATAATTTTTGCTTTCATTAAATCTTTCACTGTACTATGATGCACTCTCGCTTTGTTTACTCTCAATGGAAGTTCAAGTCAGGGGTTAAACTTGTTATAATCGGTTCGTTTAACAAAGGTATTTTCAAGGAATGTAACCCCTTCATTAAGTGGGGGTTGCCTGTATATTGTTCCAGCCTGGCAACGAAAAGTGGTTCATGCAGTTGTTTGTTTATATTTCTCTATGAAATGCTCCAAGGCAGAACTTCCAAGTAGCAAATGGCCAAGATGAGCTGCTCTGTCGTTTATGAATGGACAAAGCTGTCTGAAGTTTTTCATAAAGAGCATTAAAAGCCAAAAAAAGCAACAAAAAATAAGTTGACAAATGTGACAAAAAAAAGTTGATGGAAAAGTGTTAGTGTGACGCTGCCTTTACTGTTGTGTGTACATCTCATCACCCCTTGTACTGCTTAGGTGCTATTTTTTGTTCAAGATTATAGATTTAATGTGCTTTCATTCATTGTTTTCTTACTCATTTGGGTTATATACATGTTTTTTTCTTAATTTATAAGAGGTTGGAAGAAGAAATTCCATGTATCTGGGTATTTCGTGTGGCAGTGAGCGATAGTGAATTACTAATGAAATACCGCGGTATTTCATTAGTAATTCACTATCACTCACTGCCACAGAGTCCAGGTTATTCTCATGGCATGAGCGTATATGAATACTAAGATATGATATCCATTATAATAGCAAGCAATAGAGGAGTGGAAACAAATTTAATATTGTGGTGAAAGACAACATGCCAAGCTAAAAAAGGTTACAAGAAGAAGAAGCTGCCAAGTCGCCGGAGTCTCCGCCTTCTGTTGCCGATCTCATCATCTCTGCTTTATTTTTTGGTATTTCATGTAAGATTTCACTTTATGCATTACAAAACAATCCTTTCTTGGGGGCAAGGTTTGTAAAAGCTAACAGAAATATATATATATATATATATATATATATATATATATATATATATATATATATATATATATATATATATATATATATATATATATATATATATATATATATATATATATATATATATATATATATATATATATATATATATATATATATATATATATATATATATATATATATATATATATATATATATATATATATATATATATATATATATATATATATATATATATATATATATATATATATATATATATATATATATATATATATATATATATATATATATATATATATATATATATATATATATATATATATATATATATATATATATATATATATATAT
This sequence comes from Portunus trituberculatus, assembly GCF_017591435.1. Lineage (NCBI taxonomy): Eukaryota > Metazoa > Arthropoda > Malacostraca > Decapoda > Portunidae > Portunus > Portunus trituberculatus. The sequence continues at coordinate 928,771 of NC_059269.1, read as the reverse complement.
ATATATATATATATATATATATATATATATATATATATATATATATATATATATATATATATATATATATATATATATATATATATATATATATATATATATATATATATATATATATATATATATATATATATATATATATATATATATATATATATATATATATATATATATATATATATATATATATATATATATATATATATATATATATATATATATATATATATATATATATATATATATATATATATATATATATATATATATATATATATATATATATATATATATATATATATATATATATATATATATATATATATATATATATATATATATATATATATATATATATATATATATATATATATATATATATATATATATATATATATATATATATATATATATATATATATATATATATATATATATATATATATATATATATATATATATATATATATATATATATATATATATATATATATATATATATATATATATATATATATATATATATATATATATATATATATATATATATATATATATATATATATATATATATATATATATATATATATATATATATATATATATATATATATATATATATATATATATATATATATATATATATATATATATATATATATATATATATATATATATATATATATATATATATATATATATATATATATATATATATATATATATATATATATATATATATATATATATATATATATATATATATATATATATATATATATATATATATATATATATATATATATATATATATATATATATATATATATATATATTTTAACCAATATGTTGGAGACAACCCAGAACACATCCCCCTTATTTCCATTAATTCCTATGGGAAAATTACGAATGAATTTGCTCTGAACAACACACACACACACACACACACACACTGCGCTCCGTGGAGGCGGACGTGCCTCCTGCTCAGGCGGCATCTAACTAACACTCCACGCTAAGCAATGTGCAGTGAGAATAGTTATTGCTATTGAGGGGCGACCAGAGCGAGTGAGCAGTGTACAAAGTGAACGTAGCCTGGTGGCGTGTACATGGGAGTGATCGGAGGTGAGAACCTCCAAACTCCAAACGACAGAGCGGGAACCACACAAAGGCCAGCCATAGCAGCCGCCAACGCATCCCACCACACACACGTAGCTACCAGGCCTGGCCCCCAGTGACCACACACCCACATGCTCCCAGGAAGAGTAAAAAAAAAATGGATAGACCGGTAAGAAATAAATTACCAAATTCAAAATATGTTGATGAGGCCCAGGGAGCAAAGCCGAAAGTGGCCAGTCAAAGCATGAGTCCATCTTCAACAGGGGCAACATTGCAAGGTAGATTGGTAATGTTGGAGAAGAGATTTGAGGAGTTGGTGAAGGAATTAAAAGTTCAGAGGAGTGAGGAGGAGCAGGATAGAGAATTCCGCAAGGCTTTGAAGGAAAGAGTTAAGAGACTGGAGGAAAATGAAAACGATTGGTGGATGAGAATGCACACTTGAGAGTGGAGGTTGAAAAATACAAGAGACGGTTGGAGGAGAAAATGGAGAGAGTAGTAAAGGAGAAAGATGACTTTAAGGAAATGATTAGTGAGCAGAATGAAAGGTTTGAAAGGGAATGGGAACTGAAGAAAACACAATGGACTGAGTCGAGGGAAGCAGAGATGGTTGGATTACAAGAAATAATTAAAGATCAGTTGAAGGAAGACAAAAAAGAAAGGTCCAAGGAACTGGTTAATGTAATGAAGAATAAGGAAACATTGATAAGGGAAATAGCAGAAAAGAAGAAGAGTGTGTTAATATTTGGGATGAAAGAACAAAATATAACATATAAGCCTAAGAGAATTAAGGAAGAATTAAAACGGTAAGAGATCTGTTCAAAAATCTAAATGATGATGAAAAAAAGACCTACAAGAAGAAGTGGAAGAGATCCATAGACTGGGTCCGTATAAGGAGGGAGTGAGCAGACCGATTAAAGTAGTACTGAAGTCACAACAATCTGCGGAGGATATCCTATATAGAACATCAAAGTTAAGAGAGATAGAAGGTTGTAAAGAGGTGTTTGTGAGAAAGAATAGAAATGAGGAAGAGAGGAGAAGATATAAGGAATTGGTGGAAGAGGCGAGAAGGAAAAATGATGAGCGGTCTGAGGAGGAAAGAAAAGTTTTTTTGGAGAGTTATAGGAGAGAGTCAGAAAGTGGTATGTGGAAAGAAGGAATACGGAGGAACCCCTAGAGGAGCAGTGGGTGGACCGTAATGTATACTAATATAGATGGGATACTGTCAAGTAGATTGGAATTGCAAGACTATATGATAGTGGAGAAGCCTGATATAGTGTGTTTGACTGAGACAAAATTGCATGAAAAACAAAGATAAATTTGGATAATAAATATAATATATGGAGAAAGGATAGAGAGTAAAGGTGGAGGAGGAGTTATGATTATGACGAAGAAATAAATAAATGTGGATAAGGTTTGGTATGGGAAGAACAACAGAAGTGATAAGCATAAGGATAAAAAGTGATGGAAAAGAATTAATAATCATGGTGACCTATGTACCTCCTAAAACAAATTCTTGGACATTAAGGGAATACGACAATATGATCAAGGATACTTTACAGAGTTTGGAAAGTGTATTATCTGGAAAAAGAAAGGTGATACTAGTAGGAGATTTTAATTGTAAGGAGGTGGATTGGGAAAATCTAGTAAGTGGTGTTGGAGAGGAAGCATGGGAGAGAGATTTCTTAATCTAATGATGGAAAATATGATGGAACAGAGGGTGAAGGAAAATACTAGATATAGAGGAGATGATGAACCGGCTAGACTGGATTTGGTGTTAACAAGAGAAGTGTACCTATGTGGAGATATACAATACAAGTGTCCTTTGGGAAAGAGTGATCATGTGGTTATGGAAATGCAGATAGCAACAACACAGCGAAGGAAGGACGAGACATACAGGAGTGGTAGATTGAATTATAGAAAGATGGACACAGAAAGTTTGAAAAATTATTTCAGAAAATTAGATTGGGAGGAGATGTTACAAATCAGAGAAGTGCAAAAGAAATATGAGATTTTTATGAAATATTATAAAGAAGGAGTTATGAAATTTGTACCAAAGTATAAACCGAGAGAGGAAGGAAGAAAGGATTGGTTTAATGCAACTTGTGTTAAGGCTAAGGAAAAGAGAGATGTGGCTTGGAAAAGATGGAAAAGAGCAGGAATATACTAAATAAGGAGAATTATAGAGTGGCGAGAAATGAGTATGTGAGGGTAAGGAGGAGGA
>NC_059269.1:892934-920434 GCF_017591435.1 Portunus trituberculatus | reverse complement strand
TTGCATAAATTGAGAAATCCCTGTACAGGTAATTCATATTACTACCATTCTAGTGGTATGTGTTGTGCATCATAATGAAACTTGCTCCAGATGAAAGCAACCTCTCAGTAACTCAGCCGTGCACTGTCACCCAGGTCAGCTGCTCCCCTATATCCTTTCCCCTATATCCTTCCACACAACATTAATTCCAAAACTATCTTAGGATTCATTATTACTATTATTATAGTCAGCATCATTATCATTACTAACTCGAGTTTCCGTACATTTCAAAGCATATTATCGAGTTTTCAACCAATCATTGTTTATGGTCATTCAGGTAAGTTAAAGGTTATACTGTTATATTATTTACAACTATGTAGGAATATGAAACACAAGCTTGTTTTTGTTGTTGATTAGGGCCACAAACGCGAAGAACTGCAGGTTGCCGAGAGGGGTGCACGCCTGAGGCAGCCATGAGGGTGGGCAGGTCGAATGTTGTGACGCCCAGGGCGGACAGCTGGGAGCGTAGTGCAGTGCGGTGGGAGTAGAAGCGTGGGCAGCGGAGCAGGAAATGCAATAGGGATCAGCAGACAGGCGCAGACGGTGCAAGTGAGCTGTGAGTGTCGTGTGGCCCAGGTGAAGGCTCCGGAGTTGTTACTGTTGTGATGGGTGCGCGAGCCCTCAAGGTCGTCAACCTCCCCGTTGTCATGGTAACGGGCTTCCCATTTTCTTCTTCACTTCCTCACACACAGCTGCTGCCTCCCTTCTCATGTCTTTTAATTATGTCCTCTTTTTCTTGTAGCGTAATGGTTTTCCTTTTCTTAGCATCACTGTTGTCACTAAGGAGTTTTCTCTTTGGTGCCATTGAGCAAGATACTAAGAACTTGAGTCAGTAAATGCAGAAGTAGGATAACACTTGCCAGGGGAACTGAGGCAGGGTGTTATTGTATTCAAGCGTGAGGCGGGCAGTGTGGCGGGTAACCACTGGTGACGCCTGGTGGCCAACAATAACAATAAATCCCGCGCTTTACAATTTATAAATTTTCAATTTTTTTAATCTTAAATTGCTTTATAGTGGACTGACGTAACTACGAGTTTGCTGTAACTCGAGACCGACGTAACCCGGGACTTTACTGTATTTTCTTTTATAACCCACCTATGATGTACTCAAAATTTTTCCAAAACAGTTGATTTGCACATACCCAATAAAAATATATTGAAAAACATACATTATGTGAAAATTTCAGGTAATTCGGTACATAATTATAATTATTAGAAATATTAAAAAATGCAAATTACACATATTCACATTTTCAAGGGCAATATTATTATTTTAATTGTGCAAAAATAAATAAATAAATATATATAATATAAACATTCGTATATTCACATTTCCAAGAGGAGAAAAGAACTTGATGGGCTTGAGGGGAGTGGGGGGAGGGGGGTTTACATCTCGTTGGGGTTGCCCGGATCATCTTGACCGGCTCCCCCCTGAGCATGTATCTGCTTATGAGCTCTGAATAAGTTGGCGTAAAACTGCTCATATCCAGACTTTATGAACTTGCAGAGGTACTTTATATCTTTTATTTTAGCTGGCTTTAGTTTAAACCCATTTAATGAGCAAATCAACAGGTGTTAGTGTTACTCCGCGAGAACTTTAAAGTGACTCACTCACCCACGAGGGCTGGTGGCGCTGATTGGCTGAGGCGGAGTGTCTGTCACCCACGCGCCCTGCCATTGGCTGTCAGGTTACGTCCCTTCCCTACATCGCCCAAGACTTGATAACCAAATATTTCCTGAATCAACACGTGATCTCACACCCTATTGTAAGGGGTATAGAGGTGGCTTTAGTGTAAAATCATGTCCCTATGAGTTGAAGGGAGGCCTCTAGTGGCAGAAGCCACTACTAACTCTGAACCGCCAAATTTTGGGTTATGTCCCTTCTCTACACGCCGCCTCATATAGAATGGCCGATTTTTTAAAAGATAAAATGGGATTTCACAATTTATTGTGTAAAAATATTTAGATTCCATTGATAAACTGTGTAAAAATGAATGGATGATAACTAAGCCATGAAAAAAAATTACATCACTGTACTTGCTTGCAGAGCAAATGAGTGCAGGCTCAGGATATCGTAAAAGCAAAACAACTGATCATATAGCAGCACTAAAGTAATAAAAAATATTATTGCAAAAGTGAAATATCATATAACAGTGAATTGTAAATTGGGCAATACCTGCACTTCAGAAATCATTCCATAAATTTCCACATGTGCAAACATAACTGATAGGTTTTATTATTTTGGTTTTTCACTTAAGTTTGTTGCTAGAATATGGTAATTAGATAGAAATAAGCTAACTTGGCACCTGTAAGACAAATTCTAAAGTTTTATATGTAGGAGAGGAGAAAAAAAGTGAGATGTAAGCTAAAAACTCAACATCCTAATAACTTGAGCATGGAAATGTATTGTACTGTCCTTTCCACTTCCACCTTCCCCTCTTAGCATTGCCATTATGTAAATTTCCTGTTCTGATCCATCCTACCTGATTTGACTTGTATCCAAGGCACCTCACTTTCACTGTTTGATCTGCTGCAGTCTCTGACGAGACAGCCAGACGTTACCCTACGGAACGAGCTCAGAGCTCATTATTTCCGATCTTCGGATAGGCCTGAGACCAGGCACACAACACACACCGGGACAACAAGGTCACAACTCCTCAATTTACATCCCGTACCTACTCACTGTTAGGTGAACAGGGGCTACACGTGAAAGGAGACACACCCAAATATCTCCACCCGGCCGGGGAATTGAACCCCAGTCATCTGGCTTGTGAAGCCAGCGCTCTAACCACTGAGCTACCGGGAGGGTGATGGAGTGGTTGGCAGGATTTTTTTCAATACACATTGGAGATTGCTGTTCACAGCAGGCAATTCCCACACTGGCAATGCTAAATAAGGAATGTATTTGTGAAGGATACTGTACACTCACCCCTTACTGTTTGATTGTGTTGTCATGACCCATCCCTCACTCACCTGTTCCTCAGCCTTTCCCAGCATGTTCATGGCTCTCATGTTAACATTCTTGGACAACTTTGTCTTGGCCTCCTCCAGTCGAGTTATCCTGCGTCCTGCCTCCACAGGATCATTAGCGCTGAAATCATACCCAGTGTTTGGCTTGCCAAAGAACTTGCGGTCCTCAGCAATCCACTCGTGAGCACTGAGCAGCTGTTTAACCTGCATGGTTAAGTGAAGGTGTAAAGAGCACGGCTATATAAGGATTGGATTGAAGATAATGCCCATGATGAGGGCACCAGCTAAGATAAATAAAAATAAGACTTAAGATTTAAATTCAAGAAAGAGAATGGCTTCAATAAGTTTGGATAAACAGTAGGGCTGGTAAAGGGTTAGGATAAGGATCAGAGCCGGGAAAAAAGAAGATAATGAATGGAATGAAAACTCAGATATATACATAGCAGACAGGCAGAGAGAAGACATGTCTGTCTTGCCAGGTACACATTCCCTAGAAAAGGACTTTAAAAGAATTTACCTAGTTTTCTCAATGGAGACAAGAGATAAACAAAAGACTTCATATACTGACTTTGTAGATGAACTAAAACTCTATAAACTAAACACACTACAAAGAGATTTAAGAATTAAAATCAAAATTTCGACAAGAGAAAAGAGAAAATGAACTATATGAACTACTTATACAACAAAATCAGAAAGAAGTGATTATGGTCAAATTTGTCATCACATGTGGACACAATGAAAAGAAGAAAAAATGCAACAAAAATCAGAGATGAAATAATACAAGCAAATAATAAATACTCTTGAAGAAAAGTAGATATGGTAAAAGAAAAAGTTAAAGAATTTTAAGTTGATATGCTAGAAAAATTGAAGCGAAGCAATAAAACATAAATGTACAAGAAATATTAAACATGAAACAAAGGAAGTAATCAGGAAGAAAGTGGACGTGACGGAAGAAAATACTCCCAATATAATAACAATTGACAAAGCAGATATGACGCTAAGAGTGGAAGAAGATCTTGAGCACCACTTCTTAGAAAATTAGAAAAAATGCTATTAAAGTTTGTTGACATTCAAAATGCTACACATTTTCAACCAATAAAGATATCCTGATGTTTTTTCAAATGTAGAAGAAAAACATCTGTCTATCTCAGACTAACTCATTGAGTGATAATCTGAATAATATAGAAAAAACAATGCAAATAGTGGGGGAGAGATGGTATCCCTTCCTGTGTGAAGCAGGTGCGAACTGGCCATAGGGACACCAGGAGTATTCTCCGTGCACTGGGCTAAGATTGGCCTGCTGGCCTGCGTCTCTCTCTCTGTTAATTTTTGTTTATTTTTTTTTTAACTCTTTTCTAGGTCAGACAGGCAGGCCAGGCCAATCAGAGGCAACTCAGGCCAGTAATACGTTTGAAGGGCAAAATTATTGGTTCATTTTGATTAACACTCACCCCAAGTTACTATCAACCACAAAGAGCATGAGGAGGGAGGGTGTGGGACCTGTACTGTAGTGTCGTATGTGAGTACATGTGTGTAGCAACTATACATGCATGAATACACACATAAATGCTCACATGCATACATACATATTTACATACATACATGCATACATATTGTACCTGCAACATATAGTTCATGGTATAGCAGAGAAAAGTAGGAGTGGGTGGGCGGGGAGGCCAGAAAAAGTTGCTGCAACATTGTAAAATCTCTAAGCCTGAGACACACGAGACGCAGCAGAGGAAGGACGATACCGTCGCTCCCGAGAATCAGCTGATCTTCACTACCTTTGTTTGGGTTTGCAGTGGCCTGGACGATAAGTGTGGACTCATTTTTTTTCATGAATACAGTGTTAAATAATAATGAGTGAGAAAGATATTCCATCTAAATGCAGGTATGTGACAAGGAAAGAATGAAAGCTGATGATGACAATGTTGGTGAGGGAGGAGGAGAATTTGAAGGCTTTGATACGGCACAAACTTCACTATTTGATAGAGTCTTAACTATCGAACGAAATTAGATAAATTGATAAAGGAGAGTATGGGAATGAAAGAGAATGAAGAACAGGATAAAGAGCTCCAGAAATTGAAAGAAAGGATAAAAGAGTGGAAGAAAACGAAACTAGGCTAAGAACCGAAAATGAAGAATTAAAAGTCCAAATAGCGAACTATAAGAAATTGATGGAAGAAGGACTCGGTAAAGCCGAAAGAAAAGAAAAGCTAAAAGATCTAGTTAACAAAGAAGAAGAAAGAGTACAAGACGTGATTAAAAAGAAGTACAAGCATGGAGAATCCAAGATAAGAAAGACAAGGAATCATTTCAAGAAGTATTTCAAGAACAGTTAAAAGAAAGAGATGAAAATATGACAAGCAAAATGATAGGAGTCCTCAAGAAAAAAGAAAATTTAGTAAGAGAAATTGCGGAAAAAAAGAAGAGTGTAATTATTTTTGGACTGAAAGAAAAAAATGTTAAATATAGACCAAGAAGGGAAAAAAGACGAAATGAAATCAGTAAAAGACCTACTAAAACATCTGAATGACGAGGATAGACAGAACTTAGAAGAGGAAGTAGAAGAAATCCATAGAATGGGACCATATCAAGAAGGAACAGTGAGACACAATGAACTGGTGGCAAAAGCAAGAGAAAAAAATAATGAAAGGTCAGAGGAGAAGAAGGCATTTTTTTGGAGAATTATAGGAGACAGGATAAGGAAATGGTATATAAAAGAGAAAGAAGAGAAAAGAATGGAGCAAGTTTAACTAAAAAAGAACAAGAGATTAAAAATGATGTATACAAACATAGATGGGATTTTATCTAGTAAATTAGAATTAAGAGATTACATAAAGAAAGAAGAACCAGATATTGTATGCCTGGTGGAAACAAAGTTAAATGAGGCAATAAAAATAGACATAGATAAAAGGTATAATATATGGAGGAGAGACAGAGTGGGTAAAGGAGGAGGAGTCATGATGATGTTAAGGAAGGAGATAGTGGTAAATCAAGTGGAGTTTGGGAAGGAAAATCAGAAATACTGTATGTTAAGATGCATATTAACAAAAAGGAGTTAACAATCATTGGAACATATGTGCCACCAAAACAAACTCATGGACTAACCAAGAATATAGAGACATGATAGATGACACAATAAGGAGTCTTACAAGAATCATTAAGGAAAGGAGAAAAGTGATATTGGTAGGAGATTTCAACTGTAAGGAGGTAGACTGGGAAAATTATGAAAGTGGTATGGGGAAGATGCCTGGGAGATAGATTCCTGAACCTAATGATAGATAATTTGATGGTCCAAAGAGTAAAGGAAAACACAAGATTCAGAGGAAACGATGAGCCGGCAAGATTAGACCTAGTTTTACAAGGGATATACCAATTAACGATGATATAAGATACAAGTGCCCATTGGGAAAGAGTGACCATGTAATATTAGAGATGGATATAGAAGAAGGAAAGGAAGATAGAGATGAATCATACAAAGGAGACCGATTAAATTACAGAAAGGCTGATATTGAGAATCTCAAGAACTATTTTAAAACGTAAACTGGGAGGAGATGGAAAACTCATTAACGGTTCAAGAGAAATATAACTTATTTTTGGAAATATACAAAACTGGGGTCAGGAATATGTTCCAAATATAGACCTAAAGAAGAAGGAAAGAAAGATTGGTTTAATGCAAGATGTGCTAGGGCAAAGGAGAAACGAGATGGAGCATGGAAAAGGTGGAGAAGAAACAGAAATCCAGAAAATAAGGAAAACTTCAAAACAGCAAGAAATGAATATGCTAAGGTGAGAAAGGAAGAAGAAAAGAACTATGAAAAGGACATTGTCGAAAAATGTAAGGAACAACCAAAATTGTTCTACAGATTCATAAATGGAAAAATAAGACAAAAAGAAACAATAGAAAGGTTAAAAGGAGAAAACGGAATGGTGGAAGACCCAAAAGTATGGCAGAACTGTTAAATAGTAAATTTCATGAGGTCTTTACTAAGGAATCCAAATTTGAAAGACCACAGGGTAATAGAGACTGTCTATATGAAAGAGATTAAAGTAACCAAGCTTGAAATAAAAAGTTGATGACGGAATTGGATGAGGAAAAGGCAATGGGACCGGATGAAGTCTCAGGCAGAATACTGAAAGAATGTAGGGAAGAACTAGCAAGTCCAATATACAACATCATAAAATGCTCAATAGAAAATGGAACAGTGCCAGTGGAGTGGAAAAGAGCTGAGGTGGTTCCCATATATAAGAGCGGAAGGAAGGAAGAACCTTTAAATTACAGGCCGGTATCACTAACTAGTGTAATATGCAAGATGTGTGAAAAAGTAATAAAGAAGCAATGGATCGAGTTTCTTGAAGACAACAAAATATTATCAAATAGCCAATTTGGTTTTAGAAAAGGTCGGTCATGTGTGACAAATTTATTGAGTTTCTACTCTAGAATAGTTGATAAAGTACAAGAGAGAGAGGATGGGTTGACTGTATTTATTTAGATCTAAAAAAGGCTTTTGATAAAGTGCCACATGAAAGATTACTATGGAAGTTAGAGGAGAAGGGTGGCTTAAAAGGAAGCACATTGAGATGGATGAAGAATTACTTAAGGGGGAGAGAAATAAGGACGATAGTTAAAGATATGAAGTCCAAGTGGAGAACAGTAGACAGCGGAGTGCCACAGGGGTCAGTATTGGCACCAATACTTTTTCTCGTATATATAAATGACATGCCAGAGGGAGTGAACAGCTACATAAATCTGTTTGTGGACGATGCGAAACTGTGCAGAGTCATTAAACAAAAAGAGGATTGTGAAATACTACAGGAAGACTTAAACAAGATCTGGAAATGGAGCAAAAAATGGGAGATGGAATTCAATGTGGACAAAAGCCATGTCATGGAAATGGGAAAAGTGAAAGACGACCAGTGGGAATCTATAAGATGGGAGATGGAGTAGAACTAGAAAAAGTAAAAAGGAAAAGGACTTGGGAGTGACAATGGAAGAAAATAATCAACCGGTTAGCCATATTGATAGAATTTTCAGAGAGACGTATAATTTGCTAAGGAATATTGGAGTAGCATTTCACTATATGGACAAGGAAATGATGAAGAAATTGATAAGTACTAAAATAAGACCTAGATTGGAATATGCAGGAGTTGTGTGGACTCCCATAAAAGAAACACATAAGAAAATTAGAGACTACAAAAATGGCTACAAGAATGGTTCCAGAATTTAAAGGGATGGCATATGAGGAGAGACTAAAGGCAATGGATCTACCAACCTTGGAGCAGAGAAGAGAGAGAGGATCTGATACAAGTTTATAAATTGATTAACGGAATGGATGAAGTGGATAATGAGAAACTGATCCTGAGAGAAGAATATGACTTTAGAAGCACAAGATCGCATAGTAAGAAACTAAGGAAGGGACGATGTCTGAGAGATGTTAAAAAATTTAGTTTCCCGCAAAGATGTGTTGAGACTTGGAACAGTTGAGTGAGGAAGTGGTATCAGCAAAGAGTGTACATAGTTTTAAAGAAAAATTGGATAAGTGTAGATATGGAGACGGGACCACACGAGCATAAAGCCCAGGCCCTGTAAAACTACAACTAGGTAAATACACAATAGAAAGGTTAAAAGGAGAGAACGGGATGGTGGAAGACCCAAAAAGTATGGCAGAACTAATAAATAAAAAATTCCAGGAGGTCTTTACTAAAGAATCCAAATTTGAGAGGCCACAGGGCAATAGAGAGACAATCCATATGAAAGAGATTAAAGTAACCAAGCTTGAAATAAAAGAGTTAATGAAGGAACTGGATGAAAAGAAGGCAATGGGACCGGATGAAGTCTCAGGCAGAATACTGAAAGAATGTAGGGAAGAACTAGCAAGTCCTATATACAATAAAATGCTCAATAGAAAATGGAACAGTGCCAGTAGAATGGAAAAGAACCTTTAAATTACAGACCGGTATCACTAACTAGCGTAATATGCAAGATGTGTGAAAGAATAATAAAGAAACAATGGATCGAGTTCCTTGAAGACAACAAATTAATATCAAATAGCCAATTTGGTTTTAGAAAAGGACGGTCTTGTGTAACTAATTTATTGAGTTTCTATTCTAGAATAGTTGATAGAGTACAAAGAGAGAGGATGGGTTGACTGCATCTATTTGATTTAAAAAGGCGTTTGACAAAGTGCCACACGCAAAATTACTGTGGAAGTTAGAGGAAAAGGGTGGCTTAAAAGGAAGCACATTGAGATGGATAGAAAATTATTTGAGGGGGAGAGAAATAAGGACGGTAGTTAAAGATATGAAGTCCAAGTGGAGAGCAGTAGAAAGCGGAGTGCCACAGGGGTCAGTATTGGCACCAGTACTTTTCCTCATTTATATTAACGACATGCCAGGAGTGAACAGCTACATAAATTTGTTTGCGGATGATACGAAACTGTGCAGAGTTATAAAGCAAAAGGAGGATTGTGAAATACTGCAAGAAGACCTAAATAAGATCTGGGAATGGAGTAAGGAGTGGGAAATGGAATTCAATGTGAACAAAAGCCATGTCATGGAAATGGGAAAGAGTGAAACACGACCTGTGGGAATCTATAAGATGGGAGATGGAGTAGAACTGGAGAAAGTCAAAAAGGAAAAGGACTTAGGAGTGACGATGGAAGAAAACAATCAACCAGTAAGCCATATTGATAGAATTTTAGAGAAACATATAATTTGCTGAGGAATATTGGAGTAGCATTTCACTACATGGACAAAGAAATGATGAAGAAATTGATAAATACTATAATAAGACCCAGATTGGAATATGCAGGAGTAGTGTGGACCCCTCATAAAAAGAAACACATAAGGAAATTGGAGGCTACAAAAATGGCTAGAAGAATGGTCCCAGAACTTGAAGGGATGACATATGAGGAGAGACTAAAGGCTATGGATCTACCAACCTTGGAACAAAGAAGGAGAGAAGAGACCTGATACAAGTCTATAAATTGATCAACGGAATGGACCAAGTGGATAATGAGAAACTGATCCTGAGAGAAGAATATGACACCAAGCACAAGATCGCATAGTAAAAAGCTGAGAAAGGAAGATGTCTGAGAGATATTAAAAATATAGTTTCCAGAGATGTATTGAGACATGGAACAGTTTAGATGAAGAAGTAGTGTCTGCAACGAGTGTACACACTTTTAAAGTAAGATTGGATAAGTGTAGATATGGAGACGGGGCCACACGAGCATAAAGCCCAGGCCCTGTAAAACTACAACTAGGTAAATACAGAGGTCGAGGAAAGACTGGCCGTTGACAATCAGCTGATCACTACATACCGATTGTACAGTTTTACAGTGGCCTGGGCAGGTAGTGGACTCATTTTTTCATGCAATCAATTATTAAGGAATGATGAGTGAAAAAAAGATTCCATCAAAATACAGACATGAGATTAGAGAAGGAATGAAAGCTGATGATGACTATGCTGGTGAGGGAGAGCGTGTATTCGAAGGCTTCGATACGACGACTACTTCACTACTAAAGAGAGTGTTAAATATTGAATATAAACTAGATAAATTGATAAAGGAGAATATGGAAATGAAAGTGAATGAAGAACAGGATAAAGAGTTTATAAAACTGAGAAAGGATAAAAAAAGTGGAAGAAAATGAAGCTAGGCTAAGAGTGGAAAACAAAGAACTGAAAAAGGAAGTAGCTAACAACAAAAAAGCAGATGGAAGAAGGACTCGGTAAAGCCGAGAAAGAAAAAGAGAAGCTGAAAGATCTAGTAAACAAGGAAGAGGAAAGAGTACAGAACGTGATTAAAAAAGAAGTACAAGCATGGAGAGTCCAAGATAAGAAAGAAGGCTGATTTTTAGGAGGTGATTAAAGAACAACTTAAAGAAAAAGAAGAAAATATGACAAGCAAAATGATAGGAGTCCTCAAGACAAGAAAATTTAGTTAGAGAAATTGCAGAAAAAAAGAAGTGTAGTCGTATTTAGAATAAAAGAAAAAAATATAAAATATAGACCAAGAAGCGAAAAAAGAAGAAATGAAATCAGTCAAAGACCTACTGAAGAATCTAAATGATGAAGATAGGCAGAACTTGGAAGAGGAAGTAGAAGAAATAAACAGAATGGGACCATATCAAGAAGGAAAAACGAGACTAATTAAAATACTACTAAAATCACAAGCAGCAACAGAAGAAATATTATATAGAACAACAAAACTTAGAGAAACAGAAGACTGCAAGGATATCTATATAAAGAAAAATAGAAATGAGCAAGAAAGGAAGAGATACAATGAACTGGCAGTAGCAGTAAGGGAAAAGAATAATGAAAGGTCAGAAGAGGAGAAGAAGGCATTTTTTTGAAGAATTCTAGGAGACAGGATAAAGAAATGGTATATAAACGAGAAGGAAGAGAAAAAAGTGGAACAAGTTTAACTAAAAATGATAAAGCAAAAGACTAAAAATGATGTATACGAACATAGATAGGGTTTTATCAAGTAAACTAAAATTAAGAGATTACATAAAGAAAGAAAATCCAGATATTGTATGCCTGGCTGAAACAAAACTAAGTAAGGCAATCAAAATAGACTTGGATAATAGGTATAATGTATGGAGAAGAGACAGAGTGGGTAAAGGAGGAGGAGGAGTCATGATTATGTTAAGGAAGGAGATAGTGATAAACGAAATGGAATTTTGGAAGGAAAAGCAGAAGTATTGTATATTAAGATGCATATTAATAAAAAAGAGTTAACAATCATTGTAACATATGTGCCACCAAAAACAAATTCATGACCAATCAAGAATATAAAGACATGATAGATGACACAATAAGGAGTCTAACGAGAATCAATGAAGAAAGGAGAAAAGTGATATTAGTAGGAGATTTCAACTGTAAAGAAGTGGACTGGGAAAATTATGAAAGTGGTATGGGGGAAGAAGCCTGGGGAGAAAGATTCTTGAACCTAGTGATAGACAATATGATGGACCAGAGAGTAAAGGAATGCACAAGATTCAGAGGAAACGACGAGCTGGCAAGATTGGACCTAGTTTTTACAAGGGGTATACAAATGAATGATGATATAAGTGCCCATTGGGAAAGAGTGACCATGCAATATTAGAAATAGATATAGAAGAGGAAAAGGAAGATAGAGACGATACATACAAAGGAAACCGATTAAATTACAGAAAGGCTGATATTGAGAATCTCAAGAACTATTTTAAAAATGTAGACTGGGAGGAGATGGAAAACTCAGAGACAATGCAAGACAAATATAACTTATTTTTGGAAATATACAAAACAGGAGTCAGGAATATGTCCCAAATATAGACCTAAAGAAGAAGGAAAGAAAGATTGGTTTAATGCAAGGTGTGCTAGGGCAAAGGAGAAAAGAGATGGAGCATGGAAAAGGTGGAGGAGAAATAGAAATCCAGCAAATAAGGAAAACTTCAAGGCAGCGAGAAATGAATATGTTAAGGTGAGGAAGGAAGAGGAAAAGAACTTGAAAAGACATTGTCGAAAAATGTAAGGAGCAACCAAAATTGTTCTATAGATTCATAAATGGAAAAATTAGGCAAAAGAAACAATAGAAAGGTTAAAAGGAGAGAACGGGATGGTGGAAGACCCAAAAGTATGGCAGAACTATTAAATAAAAATTCCAGGAGGTCTTTACTAAGGAATCCAAATTTGAGAGGCCACAGAGTAATAGAGACAATCTATATGAAAGAGATTAAAGTAACCAAGCTTGAAATAAAAGAGTTAATGAAGGAACTGGATGAAGAGAAGGCAATGGGACCAGATGAAGTCTCAGGCAGAATACTGAAAGAATGTAGGGAAGAACTAGCAAGTCCTATATACAACATCATAAAATGCTCAATAGAAAATGGAACAGTACCAGTAGAATGGAAAAGAGCTGAGGTGGTTCCCATATATAAGAGCGGAAGGAAGGAAGAACCTTTAAATTACAGACCGGTATCACTAACTAGTGTAATATGCAAGATGTGTGAAAGAATAATAAAGAAACAATGGATCGAATTCCTTGAAGACAACAAATTAATATCAAATAGCCAATTTGGTTTTAGAAAAAGACGGTCTTGTGTAACTAATTTATTGAGTTTCTATTCTAGAATAGTTGATAGAGTACAAGAGAGAGATGGGTTGACTGTATTTATTTGGATTTAAAAAAGGCATTTGACAAAGTGCCACATGCAAGATTACTGTGGAAGTTAGAGAAGGGTGGCTTAAAAGGAAGCACATTGAGATGGATAGAAAATTATTTGAGGGGGAGAGAAATAAGGACGGTAGTTAAAGATATGAAGTCCAAGTGGAGAGCAGTAGAAAGCGGAGTGCCACAGAGGTCAGAATTGGCACCAATACTTTTCCTCATTTATATAAACGACATGCCAGAAGGAGTGAACAGCTACATAAATCTGTTTGCAGATGATACGAAACTGTGCAGAGGTATAAAGCAAAAGGAGGATTGTGAAATACTGCAAGACCTAAATAAGATCTGGGAATGGAGTAAGAAGTGGGAAATGGAATTCAATGTGAACAAAAGCCATGTCATGGAAATGGGAAAGAGTGAAAGACAACCTGTGGGAATCTATAAGATGGGAGATGGAGTAGAACTGGAGAAAGTCAAAAAGGAAAATGACTAAGGAGTGACGATGGAAGAAAACAATCAACCAGTAAGCCATATTGATAGAATTTTTAGAGAAACATATAATTTGCTAAGGAATATTGGAGTAGCATTTGACTACATGGACAAAGAAATGATGAAGAAATTGATAAGTACTATAATAAGACCCAGATTGGAATATGCAGGAGTAGTGTGGACCAGTGTTGCCACTCTAGATTTTCAGAAAACACAAGATTGTCCCTCTGAAAAAGACTAGATTGACTGAAAAACAACTAGATCTCCATAACTTCTTCCCGTTCTTCCCACACTAATCCATACTGCATGACATATGAGGCTTTTGTTTTTTATAGTCATTTTCTTGGCAGTTTCACAGTCAGGAAACATCTTTTTCATTAACTCAACCAAATGGTCTGCCTGGGAAAATGCTATTCCATGTTCTGCCATATATCCACACAACAATAATTCTGCATTGTTAACTTTATCTTCGGTCTTCCACTGATTTCTTTAAGAAATGCTGAATATTCACACACTTTTCTTTGATTCATAGTTTTTATATGCTTTGAGGTAACTTTGTGGCTTAACAAACCAGCTTTGTTAGGATTCCTTAGCTTGGATTCACAGACTACACAATGAACAACATTCTTATCTTTGGGGTCTAGCTTGATCCAGTCTTTTTAATTCAGGGTCAGTTAACCAGTCCTGATTAAATGACTGGCTGTACCACAACCGGTTTCTTTTTGTGAGTTTATCTCCACTGGAGCTTGCTGTAGGAGACTCACTCATTGTTGTCACTTATCACTATGCCTGTTTAAGACCACGATCTTCACCAAACTGAGGGAAGTTGGAATAAGAACCCAGTTCAGCTCTCGCCCGGTACTTGCTACGATGGACTCACATACTGACTACTGAAGGAATGAGGACGATCTCACTGTTCTTCATTAGAAAAAACGAGGAGTATGAGATTCATATAAGGGTATACTTAGGTAGACGTAATTAGTAAGCAAAAAACATGAAACATTATCACATTTTTTCCTTTGAATGAAAACTACAAGATTTGTTGGATTTTTAGGAAAAAACTACAAGACTACAAGGTCGAAGATAAAAATACTAGATCTAGTAGGAAAAAACAAGGAGTGGCAACTCTGGTGTGGACCCCTCATAAAAAGAAACACATAAGGAAATTGGAGGGGCTACAAAAAATTGCTACAAGAATGGTTCCAGAATTTGAAGGGATGACATATGAGGAGAGACTAAAGGCTATGGATCTACCAACCCTGGAACAAAGAAGGGAGAGAGGAGACCTGATACAAGTTTATAAATTGATCAACGGAATGGATCAAGTGGATAATGAGAAACTGATCCTGAGAGAAGAATATGACATCCGAAGCAGAAGATCGCATAGTAAAAAGCTGAGAAAGGAAGATGTCTGAGATATTAAAAATATAGTTTCCCACAGAGATGTATTGAGATGTGGAACAGTTTAAATGCAGAAGTAGTGTCTCGAGTGTGCATACTTTTAAAGTAAGATTGGATAAGTGTAGATATGGAGCGGGACAAGGAAGAGGCCCTGTCTGAGAGAGAGAGAGAGAAAGGCCTTCAGTGTGGAAGGAGTAGTTCCGTACACAAAAGAGCTCAGGACGGACCCAAAAACTACAGACCCATATCCCTGTTGTCAGTGGTGGGTAAAGTGTTTGAGAGGGTCGTGGCAGAGGTGGTGTGTAGCCATCTCAAGGACAATGCCCTCCTCTCAGACCAACAGTTTGGGTTCAGACCTGGAAGGTCAACCTCCGACCTAATGATGCTTCTCACCAGGCATTGGCAGGACGCCCTCGACGACGGCAAGGACACTATAGTGGTTGCTTTGGACATAGCAGGAGCTTTTGATAAAGTATGGCACAACGGATTACTAGAAAAGCTTCGTGCTAAAGGCATCCAGGGTGGCTTGCTACGACTCTTGGGAAATTACCTGCAGGACAGAAGCCTCAAGGTGGTTGTCAACGGGCAAACATCTGAGTCCCTGCCTGTGGAGGCATCAGTGCCACAGGGTTCAATTCTTGGCCCACTCCTGTGGAATATCTACGTGGATGATCTTCTCCAGCTACTGCCAGGAGTCATGGCCTATGCTGATGACTGCACCCTCTCCTATACCTATCCACGCCAGGACAGTGGGCGGGCTGCTGAGGCCATCAATCAGCAGCTACGAGTGATAAAGGAGTGGGGTGCTCGCTGGCAAGTGACATTCGCGCCGGAGAAGACACAAGCAATGGTTGTCTCTCGGTCCCCAGCCGCCATGGCAGCAATGGCAGGAAAGTTGTCTTTTGGCGCTGCTGCTCTCCCACTCCAAGATGACGTCAAGATACTTGGAGTGGAGGTGGATCGAGGGCTGAGGTTTGACAGGCATGTCAAAACCATTGCCAAGAAAGCCTCTCACAGGATCTCCGCTCTCAGAAGGATCGCCAGTTTCCTCGACAGGAAGGGAGACTGCTGCTGTACAAGGCACAGGTGCGGCCCCACCTTGAATACGCAGCTCTCTCCTGGATGTCCTGTGCCGCCACACACAGAAGGAGACTGGACAGCATCCAACGCCGCGCCATACG
This sequence comes from Portunus trituberculatus, assembly GCF_017591435.1. Taxonomy (NCBI): domain Eukaryota; kingdom Metazoa; phylum Arthropoda; class Malacostraca; order Decapoda; family Portunidae; genus Portunus; species Portunus trituberculatus. The sequence continues at coordinate 904,197 of NC_059269.1, read as the reverse complement.
GCTAGTAGATGCTGCACTACCACCTCACCCAGAGCCTGAGCGTCCCTTGATTCACTGGAACACCGCAGAGACGTGGCGGCGATCGTAGTGTTCCATAAGGCACAGGTGCAAAGAGTGCCACATCTGGCAGGGCTGCGTCATCCTCTAAGAGTCACCGCACGGAGCACGAGAACGGTGCTCAATGGTGGTGACGCCGTAGAGGTGCCGCGATCCCACGGGTGTCAGCATCAACGCACCTTCGCAGGACGCGTCTCCAGGATGTGGAACTTGTTCACGGCCGCGGTGCCTCACGTCCAGGAGATGAACACTCACAGTGTCAAACTGATGGCACATAAGTGGAGACAGACACTGCCAACTCCTCTGACACTCTTTGTGACGTGACACTCAGTGTAGTGCAGTGCGTGAATAGTGCTAGTGAAGTGAAACGAATAGTGCTCCATTTGCATGCTGACCATCTTGTATATTATCTATTTTTAAGTCTTGTAAATATTGTAGAGAAATAGATTGTAGTACCCTTAGAATAGGTAGCACACGACAGTGCGCCTTTGGGTACATGTTCCTTTGTATTAAGTTTTGTTTAAATAAAAAAAAAAAAAAAAGAGAGAGAGAGAGAGAGAGAGAGAGAGAGAGAGAGAGAGAGAGAGAGAGAGAGAGAGAATCAAGTAGTGGTTACAGTAAAATTTGCCCTATTATAAGTAACTTTACTTTTTCAATATTTAGAGGTATACTATTTCTTTTTTGGTTGAGCACATGCCCCTCAAAATGTGTGTGCACACTACTCTCAATATGTTTGAAAACTGAAAACAGGAATATATATATATATATATATATATATATATATATATATATATATATATATATATATATATATATATATGTATTGATGTGTATTTGCCAGAGTTACTAATATACCTTTTTTTTTTCCCCCATATTTTGCTTCAAAATACTTGTTTGTTCAAAACCTCCACAGCTGAGTCTGACCTGAAAATGTCCATGTGACATTAGGGTGAGTGTTGTAGAAGAACAGGAAGAACCAGTATTAAACCATGACCAAGAAGAAGATCTCGCAAATGAAGATAATATAACAGAGGAAGAATTGGATGATCCAATCTCAAAAATGAAAAATGAAGTCTCCAGGTTGTGATGGACTAGTAATAGAACTAATAAAACAAGGACACCTTCTGAAGATGAAAATCTTAAAAGTTACGAATAAAATATGGATAAGAGGAAGTATTCCAGAAGAATGGGGAAAAACAATAATAGTACCTACATACAAAGGAAAAGGAGAGAAAGGAAACTGCAGGAATTATCGAGGGATCTCACTGATAAACCACATCACAAAAGTTTACGAAAGAATCCTGGAAAAGAGAGCCAGAGAGATCATGGAAAACAAACTTGGAGAGGAACAGTATGGGTATAGAAGAAATGGAAGTACTACAGATCTTATATTTGCGTTAAGGATGATAATAGAAAAGTCATGGGAATTTAACAGACCAGCTTATGTAGCCTTTATAGACCTACAGAAAGCATTTGACTCGGTACCAAGAGAACAACTATAGCAGTGTTTGGAAGAGAAGTATGAAATAAAAGGTCAGTTGAAGAAAGCAATAATGAGCCTCTATACGCCTTGGCAATGTAATATGAGAACAGGATACAAGAACGACAAGTGGTTTAATGTAAGATCAGGAGTAAAGCAGGGTAGTGTCATATCACCTCTTCTCTTTATTGCATACATGGATGATATAATGAGGTGTTATAGAAGAGGATATAGACAAATAGGAGAAGGGAATACGATGATCTATGCTGATGATATAGCTGTATGGAGTGATAATAGACAAGATCTGGAAAGAGCACTATTGAGATGGAATGAAGTACTGACAAATGCAGGTTTAATGATGAATGCGGAAAAAAACGAAATCATGACAGTCAGTAGAAGGAAAGACGACGTTGTGGTAGATATACAGGGGAGAACAGTGAAAAATGTCAAAGAAGTCAAATACTTTGGGTATATTTTCATCAAAGGGAAACAATAAACAAGAAAACTGAAAGAATAACACAATATACTAAAAGAACAGGAGCATTATAACCACAACTCAAAGATGTACATATACCTCTAACAGCCAAGAAAATCATATTTGAAAGTGTTCTGACTCTAACTTTGACATATGGTTCCAAAACATGGAAAACAGACAAGGAGAGGAGCAGACTACAAGCAGCAGAGATGAGAGTTTTAAGACTAATCACAGGAAAGACGAGAAGAGACAAAGTCAGAAACAAAAAAATAAGAGATGTTGTCACACCGCAGAGAAAAATAGACGCAGCTCAGTTGAGGTGGTTAGGACATCTTGAGCGGATGGAGGAGGGAAGAATTGCCAAAAGAAGATGGGAATGGATACCAAATGGTAACAGACCGAGGGGAAGACCTAGGAAAAGATGGAGAGATGCAGTAGAAGAAACATTGGATAAATATGACATGCCACAAATAGAAGAACTTAGAAGACAAGGAACTTTTCAAGACAGACGAGAATGGATGAGGAGGCTGGCCCCACTGACAGAGAATCATCTCTAACTGGGAGCTGAAGTAAGAAGTAAGTAAGAAGTAAGAGGCCTTTTCTTCTTCAATTCCTTGTTTTTGTTCTGCGTGAGATGTGGTGGGCTGTGGTGTGACGGTGGTGAGGGTGGTGGTGGTTGGTGACGTGAGGATGTGTACTGAAGCATTTGAGGTGTCAGGTTCAACACACTCTTTTTATTCTTCAAGCTTCCATACTCATATTCCAGGTGTCCTTCCTCTGCTTACTCCTCTTAGACACCCGTCCCATGGTTGGCAGTAGGTGAAAAGCAGGATGCAGTAAATAAATTACGTTCTGTTTAGCAGAGTGAAAGGCGGGTAGCAAGAGACGTAGCGACAACCTCTTTCTCTGATAGCTTTCCCCCTAATGAGTCTCGCTGGTGCCTTGGTTGACGCCACTCATGGACTTTCAGTGTTGCCTTATCATGTCCACCAAAAAGAGTTAAGATTTTTGCCTTTTTATTGTAGTTTTTGAGAGAGAGAGAGAGAGAGAGAGAGAGAGAGAGAGAGAGAGAGAGAGAGAGAGAGAGAGAGATTCTGATGTAAACAAACGCACATGGTTGAGTATGGGACCTTTAAATGGCATTCAAACGAAAACCAATGCGCAAAATAATAGCTGATGTGTATACCTACCACATATTTTTTACACAAAAAACATTATTTTTCATATTTTTTTCGGTCTCTAAACCAGACGCCCCCCTTAAACTTGGGGGAAGCTTTGTTGCTGCCCTCTGTATTCTCTCTAGTTTCCTTATGTTTCATTTTGTTCAGTGACCATACTGTACCTCCATATTCTGATTTTGGGCATATTAGAGTTAAGTTTTTTCTTTTTTTTCCATATCTTCATCTATGTAAGTGAATGCCACCTTTAGATTTATCAAAAGTTCAAAGGCATATCCTGTAATTCTATTTATATGCTTTTCTGGTGACAAGTTATCCACAATGGTTACTCCTAGGTCTTTTTCTTCAGACATTTTTTAAATTTCTTCATTCCCCATTGAGTAAACTCCCTTGAGCCATCTTTTGCTCATTCCAAATTCTAATACTCTGCACTTTTTTGTATTAAATTCCATTTCTCATGTGAGTGACCATTCTGCTATTTTATCCAAGTCTTGTTGTAGTGCCTCACAATCTTCTTTTCTATTCACTCTCCTCATTAATTTAGCATAATCTGCAAACAGACTGAAATAACTGTCTACATTTTCTGGTATATCATTCACATATACCACAAACATTATTGGTGCTAATACTGACCCCATGCAGAACTCCACATAAAACTTTTCCAGGCCAATTTTTTTTTTTTTATCTCATAATTGTTCTCATTTCTTTCTTTTAGAAAGTCAGCCATCCATTTCAGAAGTCCTCCCTTTAGTCCTCCATTTTGTTCAAGTTTCCACAGTAACCTTTTGTGTGGGACCTTGTCAAATGCCTTCTTTAGATCAAGGTATATGCAGTTCACCCAGCCATCTCTTTCTTGCATACTGTCTACCTGTCAAAATACCTTTTTCCTCCAGATATTCCATCCATTTTTTCTTTATTATCTTTTCACATATTTTTGCTATTACACTGGTCAGTGACACTGGTCTGTAGTTTAATGGATCCTACTTATTTTCCCCTTTGAATATGGGCACAATATCCTCTTTTTCCAATCTGTTGGTACTTTACCCTCTGTTAGGGAACTCATAATGATGTTGTGGACTTAGAGTGTTAACTTGTGACTGCATTTCTGTACAATCCAGTTTGACACTCCATCGAGACCTGAGGCTTTCCTTACATTTTGTTCTTCCATTATTTTCCTTATTTCTTCTACTGACACTTGTATTTCATGAACACCATCAGTTAATTCCACAGGTGTTTGACATTGGAAGTCACTTTCTCTGGTGAAGACTGACTGGAAGCAGTTGTTCATCACTCCCGCCATATCTTCTGGGTCTTCGTACATTTCATTATTGTATTTTACTTTGTTTATTTCTCCTTTGTGTTTCAGCTTGTCATTTACATATCTGTAAAAAAATTTTGACTGTTCTTTACATTTGTCCACTATATTCTTCTTGTAGTTTTTCTGTTCCATTCTTCAAATCTTGATGCACTTGTTTTTTTTCTCCGGGCATAGTCTAACCAATGACCTTATCTTCTCTTTCTTTTCCATCAGTTCCAGGCTTTTTTTTCTTTCAGTCCTTGCTAACTCACATCTTCTGTTAAACCACTTCTTGTGCCTAGGGTTGTCTATTTTCTTGAATAGCACATGTCTCATTCCTTCATTATACTTCTCCATTAAAATATTCCACTTGTCTTCAGTTTTCTCCGATATGTTCAGTCCAGTCTACTTGTTCAAAGTATTTCCTTAATTCTGCAAAGTTAGTTTTACTGTAATTGTACCCTCTGTTTTTATAGTCTTCGTTCGCAATATCTTCCAGTTCTTCTTTCAGCCTAAATTCAAGTAATACATGGTCACTTTTACCATGTGGACTCTTATATTCCAAGTTATTGGGTATCTCTGGTTCTTTAGTAAATAATAAGTCCAATCATGATGGTTCTTCATTTGCTCTATATCTTGTACTGTCCTTCACCAACTGAGTTAAAGTGGTGTCACACTAGCACTTTTTCCGTCGATTAATGCGACTTCCGTCTATTTTTCAACGTTCCGCATGAACTTATCGCATGAATTTGTCAGACGATAGGGATCGTTTCCGTCTGCAAATTTTCCACCTTTGTTTACATACCAAGACCAAGACCACAACCTGCTTCTACGTGCATTGGTTCTACCACTAACCATGAATGCATCCATGCACGTTTTTTGGCTTGTTTAGCTCGTCTAAGTTTCGTAATACACAGTATTACGTTCAGAGCAGCGTATCTTTGCCGCAGCGTGGCCTCCATATTTGTTTATATTGTGTTGGCGGGAAGTGATGACGGAAAGTGACGACGAAACACCGTTCGTGTATGACAGGCCGTAGCCAAAATATTGTCGATTTTCTGAAAAACGACGGAAAAGGTAGACGAAAAAAGTGCTAGTGTGACACCGCCTTTAGGTAAACAATTTAGATTTAGAGAAAAAAGATCATGTGTTACAAATCAACTTAGTTTTATTTTATACAAGAGTAGTAGATGTGATGCATGAGAGAAATGAATGGGTGGATGCTGCAGGGTGGACCTCCCAAATCTGGAGTTCTGTAAATTGGCATCTCCTATAATCCAGCATAATTTCAATTTGCAGAAAAAAATGTAAGTTTGCTGGAACACCACAATGACGTGGTGGCGCTCATTTGTATTTTTGTTCTATTTTTTACCTGTACGTATTGTTTGCTTGTCTTGATGGAAAACAAAACTTGTATTCCTTTACTATTTGTTTTAATCTATAACCTTCTGCATGCATATTTACTTGTACAGCTAACATATATTAAAACAATGTTACACTTATAATGCAGGCTGTTTTAGGGTGCTTACTTATGGATCACCTGTAGTGAGTTTTCTGTAATCTGGCAAGCTCAGCTCTGACAGTATTTATCTGGATGAAGAGGGAAAAAAAAAAAAAAAAAAAAAAAAAAAAAAAGGATTCCACACAAGGACCTACAGTAGAAACTTGAACGTGTAGGAGGGCAAAAGGCAAAATAATAATTTGGATACAAGACAATTAGAAGGAGAGATAAATGAAGACTATAGACCAAGATTATAGTCCTCTTTAAAGCTTGAGCTAGGTTAGAAATGAAGTACCATAGAGATCTGTTTTAGCACCAATTAATTATCTTTCAGCCTTACATAAATAACATGCAAAAGATTATATAGCCATATCAACCCACCAAGTGTTTCTCACATCACATGATGTGCTTGCGTTGGGTACAGCCAGACATCACATGACATTTTACAAATATACAGTTTTTCTGCTAACTATTTGTCTTGCATGGGCAGTAGTTTGTTTCCTGGGAGCATCTGGCATGTTTCCTTACAAGGTTTAGGAATTCTGGGTACTCTCCAGTTGCTAGAGCTGTCCTTATACTCATGGTGAGTAGACACTGCTGCTACCTACATATACTCAACATGGTACCACATGCTAGTATGATTCTAAGAACCATGAACACTACACAACATGAAAATAGAAATGCAAGGAAAAAAAATATAGTAGAAAAATGGAATAAAATGCAGGCATGTTCACTGTGCAGCTCATGAGATTGCCAAAGGGTGAGTTTATGTTATACGTATGATTTTATTTTGGAAATTAGTTTATTCGGATCATACATATAGTTTTATGGAATAAGCTAATGATTTCATGTAAAATATGGAGGAAGACTACATGTGAAGCTCATCAGAAGGAAAAGGAGCAGATGTGGCAACAGCGGGTTGGAGAATTCCAGGTCTGGCAGTCTAATGTAGGGATTTAAAATGGTGCACTGATCCCTTTAAATGTTTTCATTGTGTTTCGTATTTGATTTTGGGTTTTTTGGGCTAAGAAAAAAAAAAAAAAAAAAAAAAAAAAAAAAAAAAAAAAAAAAAAATTTCCTGTAACCTCTACGGGGGTGTACCATATACATAGCACTTAATGGGTTAATATATTTACTGGCAGATACACAGCCAAGAGGATTGCAAGGAGCTGCAAAGAAATTAGGATACAATTTAAGCTTGGAGCATGGAGTTATATCAACAAAGATTTCTAAAGTTTGTCTTAGACTTGTGGTATCTTACTTCAGAATTCTGATATCTTGGTCTTGATGTGCTAAGATGAACTCTCAAGCCTCAATATGAAATGGTGAAAGACCAAAACAGTAAATTCTTCCATTTTTCAATTTGGAGTTAACAAGGCAATCTTTTATTTTTTTTTTTTTTATGAAATAACAAAATTAAAAATCTATCACAGAGTTTGTAAGAATACGATTATAAATTTGTGTATGCGTAGGAGCAAATTCCATCAAGCATGAGGTGGAGAGTACTATGCCTCAGTGTTTACCTCCTTGAACCCTTCTCCTCCTCACTAAGCAGTGCTTCATTTTCTACCCTTTTTTCTTTAGTACTCATAAGAACAAAAGAAAGGAGGGAAGCTGCAAGAGGCCGCCAGGCCTATACGAGGCAGTCCCAGTGTGCTTAATCTACCTAATTCCGTCTATCTTCCCCATCCATGAATTTATCTAACCTTCTTTTAAAGCTCCCTATTGACTCAGCCCTGACTACATGCCCACTGAGACTGTTCCAGTCATCAACCACTCTGCTTGAAAACCAGTTCCTTCCCATTTCCTTCCTAAATCTGAATTTTTCAAGTTTAAACCCATTATTTCTGGTTCTGTCCCCGCTACTGATCCTAAGAACTACATTCATGTCCCCTTTGTTAAAACCCTTATACCACTTAAATACTTCTATCAAGTCTCCTCTTAACCTACGTCTCTAAGGAATGCAGACTGAGTTTTTTCAGTCTCTCTTCATAGGGTATATCCCTCATTCCCTGTATCCTTCTAGTCATCCTCCTTTGCACTGACTCCAATAGAGCAATGTCCTTCCTGTAATGTGGGGACCAGAATTGTACCACATAGTCAAGATGTGGCCTGACCAGCGCCAAGTATAATTTTAGTATTACTTTGGGACTCCTGCTTTTAACACTTCTAAAGATGAAGCCTAATACTCTATTCGCCTTATTTCTGGTCTCGATACATTGCTTCCTTGTACCAAGATCAGAGCTAACTATGACTCCTAAATCTTTCTCATACTTGGAACTTCCTAGTGTTACGTTATCTATTGTGTACCTATTGTTTGGGTTATCTCTACCCAAGCTCAGCACTCTGCACTTGTTAATATTGAACTGCATTAGCCATCTATCTGTCCCTTCTTTCATCTTATCCAAGTCAGCCTGCAAATCCTTGGCATCCGAATCAGACCTAATTAATCTACCTATCTTTGTGTTGTCTACAAATTTACTGATATCATTATTAATTCCACTATCCAAGTCATTGATATATATAAGAAATAATAATGGCCCTAAAACTGAGCCCTGTGGCACCCCACTAACTACTACCCATTTGGAATTCGAACCATTAATTACTACCCTTTGTCACCTGCCGTCTAACCACGCCTTAATCCAGCCTAATAATCTACCCTCTATATCGTGTGCTTTAACCTTTTTTAAGAGCCTCTGGTGAGGTACTTTGTCAAAGGCTTTACTGAAATCTAAGTATAGAATGTCATAACTATCACCTTTATCTGCCGCCTCATAAACCTTGCTATAAAAGCTCAACACGTTGGTAAGACACGACTTCCCCTTCGTAAATCCATGTTGTGAGTGATTTATCAAGCCGTGTTTGTCTAGGTGTTCCCTAATGTTTTTCACTATTATTGATTCCATTAGTTTACCCACAAGTGAAGTTAAGCTGACTTGTATAAAGATGATGAGCCCTAAAGCCAAGAGGGCCAATACAGGAAACCCAACTGGACCAATGGTGAGACTTTACTTCCTCAGTATTATGAACAAAAATGTTGGCTGAGAGAGAGAGAGAGAGAGAGAGAGAGAGAGAGAGAGAGAGAGAGAGAGAGAGAGAGAGAGAGAGAGAGAGAGAGAGAGAGAGAGAGAGAGAGAGAGAGAGAGAGAGAGAGAGAGAGAGAGAGAGAGAGAGAGAGAGAGAGAGAGATGACATGCATGACCTGCAGAACTTCGTCACCTTCCCCACACACAGGTCTAGATCGTCCCTGGATCCGGTGGTGACAGATCTCCCAGCCCACACTGTCCGGTGCTCACCGCAAGATTTCGTGGGCACCTCAGATCATGTGGCTGTGCTCACCAAGCTCCACTTCCGCAAACCACGTGAGGAGTGCCACACTCGCACCCTCTGGAAGTGGGAGGCTGCCAACTGGGGAGCACTTTGAGCCGCTCTGAGAGGGTGGGACTAGCAGAGTGTGCTGCAAGGAGACACCGATTTGCAGGCGAGGCGGTTCACCGACACTCTCCACTCTCTGCAGGCACGCTGGGTGCCGCACTCACAGTACAAATACAAGGCTTCTGATCAGCCCTGGTTTGGACCTGAGTGTCGCACTGCCTCTAACGCCAAGTACCGTGCATGGCAAGCCTACAAGAGGCACCCCACAGCGCGGAACAGGCGAAGGCATAGAGAGGCGACCCAGCATATGAGGGACACTCAGGAGTGGGCTACTGGAAGGTGGCGAGAGAACCTCAAGGGAAAACTGAAAGGCGGCCAAGTGGGGACAAAAAGGTGGTGGAGTATAGTTAAAGAACAAAAGGGACGACGCAGTCACTACCATCCCTCTCTCGTGCGGGGGACGGCAGCATGGCTCATACTGCCCAGGACAAGGCAAACGTATTGGCAAAACACTTTGCCGGAAAAATGTGCATCCCCAACCTTGAAAAAGCTCCTCCCACTCTCCCAGAAATAGTGCAGGACAAAATAGTGACAGTAAAAACAAATTAAATAGAGGTGAGGAAGGTACTGCTGAACCTGGACAAAAAAAAGGCTGTGGGGCCAGACAAAATCAGCCCCCGACTGCTTCGCCAGTGTGCTAGTGAACTGGCCCACCCACTTGCCGTACTATTCAATCAGTGCTTTCAGACCAGTACGTGGCCACAAATATGGAAAACCAGCAGTGTTGTGCCAGTGCATAAAAAATGTGATAAAAGTGTCCCAAAAAACTATCGCCCTGTTTCCCTGCTGCCTGTACTGAGTAAGGTGATGGAGACCGTCGTGGGCTCGCGAATCGCTGAGCATCTCGAGCGGCACCACCTTATCTGTAAAAGGCAGTTCGGCTTCAGGCAGGGTCGATCAGCGGCTGACCTGCACCTGCTGCTAACAACAGACCTCAGCGCTGCCCTGGATCAAGGCAAGGCCACTGCCGTCGTGGCGCTGGACATTGAGGGCGCTTTTGACCGGGTGTGGCATGCAGCTCTGGTCAACAAACTACGTGCTGCAGGAGTAAACGGGGCCCTCTTGTCACTCCTCAGTGACTACCTGAGTGACAGGTACCTGAGAGTGACTGTTGGAGGGCAAGAGTCTGAGGTGCAGCCTGTCAAAGCAGGTGTCCCTCAGGGGAGCTGCCTCGGCCCTCTACTATGGAACCTGTATATAAATGACCTGCTGCACCTCCTCCCAAACACCAGGGCTTACGCAGACGACATCACGCTGACCCATAGCTTCAGCTCCGGGGAAGAAGCCGCTGCGATGTCCCGACTCAGCAACACGATGAGACAAATCACAGCCTGGGGCAGTGCATGGCAAGTGAGATTCGCCCCACAAAAGACAAAGCTGCTCGTTGCCTCCAGGTCGAGGCCAGCCCTGCAACTTGACTTCAGTGGGGAAACACTAACGCCGCAGGACGAGGTGGAGGTGCTGGGGGCCCCCTACGACTGCGAACTGACCTTCAGGACGCACATTGAGCGGCTTGCCAGAGAGGCATCGGGGAAGCTGGCCTCTCTGAGGAGGATATCGTGGCTCCTGGACAGCGAGGGACTAGAGCTGCTGTATAAAGCTCAAGTTAGATCCTCGCTGGAGTACGCTTGCCTAGCGTGGGGAGGCGCGGCCCGCACGCACCTTGCTCTCTTAAATAAAGTGCAGGAGAGGGCGGCGCGACTCATTAAAGGTAATAACACCGGCCAGGACCCATGCCTCCACACTCTTCAACACCAGAGGGACGTGGCGGGAATCACCGTTATGTATAAGGTGCACGTGTGTCACGTGAGCCATCTAGAGGCGCTCCGGCAGCCATCCC
>NC_059269.1:830434-887934 GCF_017591435.1 Portunus trituberculatus | reverse complement strand
AGCATTCTTGATCTTGTTCTCAATCTCCTTCACTTTGGCCACCCCTTCCACATCCACCTGCTTGCACCTCTCAAGGGTTGCCACACATTCAGCTATGGAAGAAGCAGACATAAAGAAGGGTATGGTGGTAGGAGAGTAAACAGCATGAAGAATTAATTAGGTGTAAATGAAAGCCGTTTCCCTTGTATTAGCAACAGCCTATTTTGAGAGAGACAGAACTAGAATTTGTATGTATAGTATGCATAAAACACTAACATTATACAGTGGTGCCTCACAATAACAGACCTCGCAGTAATGGATTTCGCTCAATAACGAACTTGTATGACAATTTTTTTTTTCAGTCATGGCATTTTCTTCCCCTATGAATCCATAGTTCCTGAGTGACTACACTGATGAACACACCTATATGATAAACAAGCCACAAAAAAGCATGCTAGACACAACTGCAACTCATTTTGTTCATCTACAATTTAAAAAACTCGTAATAGGGTGGAGAGTGATGACTGCTTGCCTGTGGAGGCCACCAGAGTAACACTCAGGGTAATTTGGGGTCCTGGGCTAGTTGGACCTACAGCCTGCCAAAGTGAAATGCTAGTTTAAGTTATGCATTTGTTTGAATGTTATTGGATAAGCGAGGATAATGACACTGCCACACACACATACCCTGGTACCCCATCCACACACCCATAACACACACACAGAGTGACTTATACTAACATAGATGGTTTGTTATCAAGTATATTGGAAGTTCGGGATTATTTGAAAGAGAAAAAGCCGGATAATGTGCATTGTTGAAACAAAACTGAAAAAAGAGATCCATGTCAACTTTAAAGAGGAGGGATATAATATCTGGAGGAAGGACAGGAAGGATAAAGGGGGAGGAGTGCTAATAATGGTTCGTGATAATATATGTGTGGAAGATGTGCAATATGGTGAGGACAAAGTGGAAGTAATGGGAGTAATAATCAGAACATAAGATTTGAAGAAAAGAAAAACTATAGTTACATATGTTCCACCAAAGACTAATACATGGAGATCAGAAAAGCATAAAGATATGCAAAGAGAGGTGATAAAGTGCCTAGATAACATGATAAGAAGAGATAGAAGAATACTGTTAGATGGAGACTTAAACTGTAAAAAAATAAACTGGAGAGAGATAGAAGTAATGGATAATGGAAGGCAGTGGAGCGAAAAAGTGTTACAGTTGACTATGGTTAATGCAATGGATCAGTGGGTGGAAGAGTCAACAAGGTACAGGGGGGAAGAAGAACCATTGTTGCTTGACCTAGTTTTCACAAAGAAACCAGAGCCCCTTCCAATCATACAATACCTAAGTCCAATGAAGAAAAGTGATCATATGACATTAGAGATAGTTAAGATCATTAATGAATAATAGAAAAAGAGTGGGTGACAAGACAGAACCCTGAGGAACACCACTATTAACAGATTTAGGAGAACAGTGGCTGTCAACCATAGCTGGAATATCTTCTTTGACAACACCACAGCTCTGGGTTACCTGAACAAGGAAGGGGGTACTCACTCCAGCTTTCCTAACAAAAATGCACGAAAGATCCTAGATTGGGCAGATGCTCATTCAGTGCAGATACTGACTCAGTTTGTCAAGCGTTTGAACAATGTATGTAGCTGCAGACTGCTCAAGCAGGCAACAGCAGGTCCTGTCCATGGAATGGACCCTATAAATGGATGTGTGCTGCCAATTGTGGTGGATGTAGGGTTACCCGACTGTGAATCTCTTCGCCACACGGCTCAACTACAGGATCCCAAACTTTGTACCCCCTTTTCAGGATGTGAAAGCCATAGGCACAGATGCCTTCCTCTATAACTTGAATAACCAGGATTTGTATTTCTTCCCTCCCTCTCATCAAAAAAGTGCTCAACAAGCTTTGGGCATCCAGGAACCCAAGACTCATCCTGGTAGCACAGTACTGGCTCCAGAAGGAGTGGTTTCCAGATCTTTTGGAGGTGTCAACGGAGCCACCCAGACGTCTTGCACTCAGACGGGACCTTTGAGGCAACCTTACTCCTACCGGTTCCACCTTGGTCTCTGTGTGCTTCAGCTGACAGGGTGAAGACTGTCAAGAAATTTTTGAGACACAGGGGCTTCTTTTCTAAGATTGCAGTTTCTTCACTCATGCTCAGAAACCCTCCAATACTTTAAACTATCAACACAAGTGGAAGAGGTACAGGAGATGGTGCCAAGACAACAGGAACACCATTTCCAACCCCATAGTCCAGAAAATAGCCGATCTTGTTTATTTGCGACAAGTCTGTCGTCTCTCCACATCTTCTATCAAGGGCTACAAGGTCATGCTCAACAGTATTTTTGCAGTCAAGGGGTTGGACCTCAACAATGACATAGTTTTGAAGCACATTATCAGGGCTTGCTCCTCCCAGCCACACAGGCCTACTAGGGACCTCGCCCTTCATGGAACTTGACCAGGGCTCCTTTTGAATCTCTTAAGCTCTAATCCATCAGAGACTTTATAAGGAAGACCCTCTTCCTTCTTGCTCTTGCAACAGCACACAGGGTGGGAGAGATCCAAACCCTCTCACACTGGATAAGCTGGCAAGGGCAGCATCTTTTAGCGTACTATCTCCCAGAGTTTATTGCCAAGAAGCTCACAGTACACCGCAGGAATTCTATATTAAGAGCCTTGCATCCATAGTGCATTCAGAGGATGAGTGACTCTTATGCCCTGTTTAGGCACTAAGTCACTACCTGCACCAAACAGCTTCAGCTACAAGACCCTGGAATCTGTTCCTCGCTATTAAATGTCCATCCAGACCCATGTAGAAGGCAGTGATCTTCTTCCTCTGGGATACCATCCCTGACTCTACCTGTCTTGAGTTTAAGGTTCGGGCACACAAAATCCGTGGCATTGCTACCTCCACACTTGTGTGGAAGAAATACTCTGTCCCCTCCATCCTGAGAGCAGCCCACTGGAGGACATATTCAGTCTGTGCTGACAATCACTTTCGTGACGTAGTGAGAAAAGAGGGAGATATCTTCACCTTGGGCCCAATTAGCTACCGATAACTATAAATCAGGTACAGTGGTAACTTGAGATACTAGCTGCCTGAGATACGAGTTTTTTGAGATACGAGTTATGATTTGGTGATTTTTTTTATTTAGAGATACGAGCAAAATTTTCAGATATGAGTCATGCTTGGGAACGTTGCCGCTATAGTCGGCGGCTCAGCGCATTGCTCCAGCCTCATCTAAGCTAATATTTAAGTGTTTCCTGTGAATCTCATACACTATGACTGTTTTTATCATTTCCCCTCTATTTACTGACCTTTTATATTGTCTAAAGAGAGTGAAGTTTTAATTTGTGTTTAATGTTTACATGTGAATGGCACCTGCATCATTTCCTGCCTCCCTCCTCCTCCTCCTCTACCATTTACCACAATTAGCCAAAACCATGTGTCTCAAAGGTAGGAATACTAAATAAAATTTTGCTGTTATTTCATATATTTTCATGCATTGATAAAGTATGCATGTGTACAGTAATTCGGTGAGTTGGTGTGTGATAACGATGACAATGTACGTTACTATGTATGTAAAGTACAGTACATGTATTGTTCGAATACATATACAGTGTTCCCCCGCCACTTTGCGGTTCGCGATAAAAATGTAAAACATATAGCCATATTGTGGAAAAACATGTTGTTTCATGTTGATGCGTGAGAGAGGTTTCCCAGCATGCCAAACAAAGAGATGAGTTACCTCAGAGGCTTTGTACATACCCATGGGCACTCATACAAGGCGCGTGATTAATTCCCGGTGCGAGATTGACCAATGAGAGCATGAGTGGATTTATTCCGTGAGCTGATTGGCTGCGCATCATCGCAGCCTCACCCAACATCTTCCCTTGTTGTATCTCGCCAATCTCCCAGTCTCGTCCATACTGTTGACTATCTCGCATACTGTATCTTAAGGCTGCGCCACACTAGCACTTTTCCGTCAACCTTGTAAACACTGTCAACTTTTGTTGACGCTGGTCGTCACACACAAGCTCGCTTTTGTCTTTGTCGCGTTTATCAACTGTAAACAAACATGGCAACCCCTTCACCCCCAGCAAGCTGTTGCTATTTTTGACCTTTATTGCTCTCTATGAGAAACTCTTCAGACAGCTTTGTCCAGTCATAAACAACAGAGCAGCTCATCTTGGTCAGTTGCTACTTGGAAGTTCTGCCTTGGAGCACCAGTTCCACAGAAATGCAAACAAACAACTGAGCCACTTTTCACTGCTAGGCCAGAACAAAATATATATACACACAAATATATTTACATCTACTTATGAAGATTATATTAATTTAAGATTATAGCATAATTCCAATTAACAAAAAAAATTAATTTTATTATAAAGTGTTCATTACAAACCATAGATCTTAATTTGACTGAACATTGGCACTAGAAGAAGATGACGGAAAGAATTGATGGAAGAGTAAAAAAAAAAACGACGGAAATCATCTGAGACGACGGAAAAAGTGCTAGTAAGACGTTGCCTTTAGTGTTGTGTTTGCAATAACTTTTTTTAAGTAGTGATTTGTTAAGCCCTTACAATGCCGCCTAAGCACTGTGCCACTGCGAAAGCTTCCTAGATCTAGTGAGCCAAAGAGGAAGAGGAAGATGATGACCATCAGTGAAAAAGTGAAACTTTTGGATATGATAAAAGAGGGCAGAAGAGGGTGAGTGTTACATATCGTATGAGAATAGGAGGGGGAGAGAGAGAGAGAGAGAGAGAGAGAGAGAGAGAGAGAGAGAGAGAGAGAGAGAGAGAGAGAGAGAGAGAGAGAGAGAGTATTTACAGGCAACCCCCGTTTAACGAAGGGGTTACGTTCCTAAAAAACACTTCGTTAAGCGAAACTTCGTTAAGCGAACCGATTATAACAAGTTTAACCCCTGATTTGAACTACCATTGAGAGTAAGCAAAGTGAGAGTGCATCATAGTACAGTAAAAGGTTTAATGAAAGTAAAAATTATGAAGTTAAACATTTAGGTAGTTTAATCTAAGCCATTATAATGTACACTAATGTATGTATGTACATAACTTTATAATGTTGATGATCTTAACTTTATGAAGGGAGGGAGAGTGAAACGGGAAATACACTAACCGGCAACCTGTGGAATGTAAACAAAGTGCGCATCATGGTACTGCATACAAAACTTATGTACCACATTTCCACAAGGCTTTCCATTTTATCCATTGTAGAGTCACGAGTTCTGGTGGTTCTTTTTAGCTTGCAAGGAAGATGAGGTCTCACTACCCTTCTTAATAGTCTCTCTTGACTTGAAAATAGTAGACAGTAGATGGAGTCAAGCCACGGTGGGAAGCAATGTTATTAGTTTTCAGGCCTCTCTCTTGTCTGTGAATAATACCCAGCTTCACTTCGAGAGTAAGACACTTCCTGGTCTTCTTAGGAATGTCAGGCCACATTGCAGGGTGTTTTAGTGGTAAGTTGAACTAAGGAAGATGAGCTGCTGGTGACGCTGTTATGTTTTGACTGGGCAGTGAGTGGTGCGTGTGATATTGATCTTGATCTTGATGCTACAGGTGACACAGAATTTCTTCTAAGTCAGGCCTTTGTATCGGCAGAGCCTGTGTTGTCCACGAGAGGCTTGATCTTGATCTTTATTCTACAGGTGTCTCAGGATTTCTCCTGAAGCAGGCCTTAGTACCAGCAGCTCCTGATATATTCAAAAGCCTGTCAGTTTGCATGATACAGTGGGGCCTTCAAATTTGGAAAAAAATTACCTGGATAAAACTTCGTTAAAGCGAGTTTGGTGTTCGTTAAACGAGCAGATGGTAGTAAAATGAAACCTTCGTTATAGCAAAATTTCGTAGTGTGAACCTTCATTAAACGGGGGTTGCCTGTACTTTATAAGGTTTCATAATTAAATAACTTTAAGTAAAATACTGTATATGTAAAGTATAAATACTGTTTACATATTTTAAACATTCTGGTACCCACATACACATACACCAAAATTCCTAGATGGACAAATCCTACTCCGCGGTTTTTCAACTTTCGCGGGGGTTTCTGGTATCCATTAACCGTGATAAACAAGGGATCACTGTATATATATATATATATATATATATATATATATATATATATATATATATATATATATATATATATATACAGTAAGTATGAATAATGACAGAGCATATGAAGTTAACATGTAAGTAAGAGAGAGCAGATAAAAAATTGTGTACAAAGATAGAGGTGCAAGAACTCCCCCAGTGATACATGTGGTACTCACTTATGGTTTCCTCTAGGGTTTTGATCTCCTCTTGGTGCTGGTAGTGGGTACTCTGCTCAATGCGCTGCCGACACAATTGTAGCTCATGGCTACGAAGGGTGTACTGTTGCTTCACAGATGAATACTTGTCTGCATTTCTCTGAAGGTAAAAGATTATTGAAATGAAGCTTAAGTTGAGTCTAGGCTGTTATGATGTGACCATCAGTATGAGTGTTTTCTGTAGGAGTATTTTCTGTGTATTTATCTAGTTGTACTGTATAGGGTTCAAGTGGGGCTCATAGTGTCCTGTCTCCATATCTCCATTTTTCTATTTTTTCCTTAAAGTTATGCATGTTATGTGCTTTAACAACTTCATTATCCAATTAATTCCATTTTTCTATCGTTCTGTGTGGAAAACTGTATTTTCCAATATCCTTCACACACTGCCTCATCCTGATCTTTTCATGTCCTCTTGTCCTTCCATCTTCTTCTGTCACCAGCACCAGGTCTTCCTTGTCTATCTTTTCAACGCCATTGACTATCTTGTACATAGTTATTAGATCCCCAAGTTCTCTTCTATCTTGTAAGGTTGACAGTCCCATTTCCTTCAGTCGTTCTTCATATGTTAAGTCCTTTAATTCTGGCAACATCTTTGTAGCAATCTTCTGTATCCTTTCCAATTTTCTTATTACCTTTTTAGAGTTCAGAGACAACACCACTGCTGCATATTCCAGCCTTGGACGTATCATGCTTGTGATGATTTTTTTTCATCATATCTTTATCCATGTAATGAAATGCCACTCTTATATTAGTCAACATTTTATATGATAATCCAAATATCTTGCTTATGTGTTTTTTGGGGCTCAAATTTTCTTGTATGATCATTCCCAGATCTTTTTCCTCTTTAGTCTGAATTCATTATTTGTTCCTCTCTCATCAAATAGTTCCATATCGGTCTTCTTTTGCTCTTTCCTAGTTCCATTATGTGACATTTCTTGGCATTAATTAAACTCCAATTTCCACTTCCTACTCCACTCACAGATCTTGTTTATATCATCCTGCAACAGCAGACAGATCTTAGGGGTTTTGATAACTCTAAGCAGCTTTGCATCATCAGCAAATAAATTTATATAACTGTTTACCCCAATGTGAATGTTGTTTACAAAAATCTGAAAACATAATGTGGGCTAACACTGACCCTTGTGACACTCCGCTAGTTACTTTACCCCAAGATAAGTATGTATCTCTGATCACAGTTCTCATTTCCCTATCTTTCAAATAATCTCTTGTCCATTCTAACAAAGTTCCTCACAGTCCTCCTATGTTCTATGGTTTCCAAAGTAGTTTTCCATGAGGGACTTTATCAAAAGCCTTTTTAATATCCAGGTATACTGTGTCCACCCATCCATCTCTGTTTTCCAGTCCTGCAATAACTCTTGAGTAGAAACTTAATAAGTTTGATACACATGACTGCTGTCCTAAACCCAAATTGTCTGCTTGATATGACTTGCTCCTCTTCTAGAAATTTAACCCATTTTTCTTTGATAATTATCTCATATAACTTCCCTACGATACATGTAAGTAATCTGGTTTGTAGTTTAGTGGTTCAATTGCCTTTCCTCCTTTAAATATTAGAATTATGTTGGCTCTCTTCCATTCTAGAGGAACTTTCCCTTCATTCACTGAACTTGTAATTATTTCCCAAATTGGATCCAGTAGTTGCTCTTTACATTCTTTTAACACAGCCTGATACACCATCTGGTCCCATTGCTTTTCTGACATCCAACTCATCCAATAATCTTCCAAAATTCTCTTTGTGCATGGCGATCTCCTGCAATCCTTGGCAATGCAATGTCCTATTAGGTTCTGTGAAATCATCTTCTGCAGTGAACACCGTTTTGAAGCTCTCATTCATTATTTCACACATTTCCTTCTCTGTTTGGTATGTCTTCCCTTCTTTAATTATTTTTCAATTGTTTCCTTGTTCTGTTTTGCCATTTATAAACTTGTAGAAAAGTTTTGGTTCATCTTTGCTTTTATTCATCACACCTTCCTCAAAGTTTCTTTCTTCCTATCTCCTTACTCTAATATATTTACTTCTGGCATCCTGTTATAGTCATTTCTCTTTTTTATGAGTTTCTTCCACACTTTATCTTTTGCCTTTTTAGCTTGTATGCATCTAGCATTGTACCAAGCATGTATTTTTTTTTCTTAACTCTATAAACAGGTACAAATTTTTTTACTCCTTTACTATATTTCTGTAAGAATACATCATATTTCCTGTCTTTCTGTACATAATGTTTCTCCACTCAATATCAGCAAAAAGATCCTTAATTTTTCAAAATCTGCTCTTGCATAATTTAATCTCTCTCCTTTGTAGTCATCTCTGTAACTTATCCAATCTTCTTCCTGCATTTGCATCTCTAATGTCACATGATCACTTCTCCCCATTGGACTAAGGTACTGTATGATTGGAGGGACTCTGGTTTCTTTGTGAATACTAGGTCAAGCAATGATGGTTCTTCTTCCCCTTTGTACCTTGTCGACTCCTCCACCCACTGAGCCATTGCATTAACTAAAGTCAACTGTAACACTTCCTCACTCCACTGCCCAGCATTATCCATTACTTCCATCTCTCTAATTTACTTTTTTGCAGTTAAAATCTCCAACTAAAAGTATTCATCCATCTCTTATCAAGTTATCTAGGAACTTAATTACCTCTCTTTGCATATCTTTATGTTCTTCAGTTCCCCATGTATTTGTCTTAGGTGGCACATATGTAACTATAATTTTTCTCTTCTTCAATTCCTCTGTTTTGATTGTTACTCCCATTACTTCCACTTTGTCCTCTCCACATTGCACATTCTCCACAGATATATTATCACGAACCATTATTAGCGCTCCTCTTCTCCCTTTATTCTTCTTGTCTCTCCTCCAGCTATCATATCCCTCCTCTTTAAAGTTAACATGGATCTGCTCTCTTTGTTTTGTTTCAATGATGCACATTACATCCGGCTTTTTCTCTTTCAAATAATCCCTAACCTCCAACATGCTTAATAACAACCCACCTATATTAGTGTGTGTGTGTGTGTGTGTAATTCACTTCGATCACCTGCTGGTCACCCAGCCAGTCTTCCCCATTATGGAGCGAGCTCAGACCTCATAGAAAGATCTTTGGGTAGGAATGAGATCACATCAACACACAACACACACCGGGAAAGCGAGGCCACAATCCCTCGAGTTACTTCCCGTACCTATTTACTGCTAGGTGAACAGGGGCCACACATTAAGAGGCTTGCCCATTTGCCTCGCCACTTACCGGGACTCGAACCCAGCCCTTTCGATTGAAAGTCGAGTGTGCTAACCACTACACTATGCGGTGTGTGTGTGTGTGTGTGTGTGTGTGTGTGTGTGTGTGTGTGTGTGTGTGTGTGTGTGTGTGTGTGGAGAAATTCATATAAGTCAGACATTCGCATTTGTCGAACCAACCTTTCCCCCTATTAATCCAAGTTAGCAAGGGTCTACAGTATTAGTAATCTATTTACATATGAGAACTTATGCTAAGAGGGAAATATGATGATGAAATTAATAACCAACAGGTAACTCAATAATCAGTAAGCATGCAGGCAGTAGGTGAGTCAAGGCATAGGGCCTACCTGGAGGTGGTGCAGCTCCTGCTTCACTTCATCAAGCTGCTTGGTCTTCGTGTTCAGTTCATTCTGGAACTCACGCATGGAGTCTAGCTGAGTCAAAATGGAGCCTCCCTGTTTCCTGGAACCTAAAAAAAAACATGAGGAAAGTAAAACCTGTAATTATTTCCTCACAACAACCAAACTATCAAACAAACTGTCCAATAAGAGTACAGTAAATTTACAAATCTTGACCAATCTCATCTCAATATTTCGCATCTAAATTACACCACCAAAAACCAACAATTCATATATCTTGATCAAATCACACAAAATTCAATCACAGTTCTTTTTCACTTGCTTACATTGTAACAAACACAGCACATGACAAAGCAATTCTTTCATTGCTCTCCCACCCAACAACAGTTTACATTCCAAGATGTGAACTGGAAGCTTCTGGAAGGTTGCACAGCACTCTGGAGTGCACTATAGCAAAGTCAGTGCTTCACTTATAGCTTACAGATCACAGCAGAACTGATAGATCATCTTTAATGGCTTATAAGATGCACCTTTTTCTCCAAAATGTCTCAGGAAATTACCATTTGTCCTATGAGGCTAAAGTTCAGAATTGAGACAGTGGTTGGTGGCAACAGAGGCTTAAAAATCAAACCCCCAGACATCTTTGCAAATTTTATCCATACATCCTTGTGTTCAATGTCATCAGCCAGCTTCCCTTTCCTGGCCATAATTTCCTCCACCACCACTTGGGATCTCATTCTCACATTGATTGGTCTCCTACACCCTTCACTGTATCTTCCTAACCTGATCACTTCCTCCACCTCCTGGTCCAGTTCTTGCATGCTGTCTTGAACTTTTTTGATAATAGTTTTGGCCAATTCTCTCTCTTCATCACTTAACATCACTTCCTCGAAGTACCTTAACTCCCTTTCCACGTTGATCAACCTCCTCATATTACATACCTCTTTTGTCTTTAAATCTGGAAAAATCCTTGTCCATAATATCTTCAGTCAGTTTCCTTAGTCCAATAGGTGTTTAAATGTACTGCTGGTTTTCACATGATGGCGTATGTTTTGATTCTGTCATACATCTGGCAGCACTACTCTGTTCCATCTCTATCCTTTTTTTTTTTTTTGTCTATATGATCCAAAACTTAATTATTATAGAGACAGGAGAACCTTATGGCCCCCTCCCCCTCTGTACATACATCTAGGTCAGGCTCCAACTCCTGTAATAGCTATTCCTTGCTAGTTGCTCAGAGACATCTTGTCAGCATGATGTCTTGTGCATACATGCGCATGTGTGTGTGTGTATTTACCTATTTGTGATTTACAGGGCCCGAGCTTGGCTCTTTATGTCCTGTCTCTTTGTCCACATTGATGAAGTTATGATATGACTGACACTCGCCACACACACCACCTCTCTACTCAATTTGTTCCATTTGTCAATGCCACAATATGGGAAGCCATACTTCTTGATGTCTCCCATAAAACTGTCCTTTTGTATTTTCTTTGGGTGTCGTCTCAGTTGATTGTTGGGAGACGATAAGGATCCTTATCAAGTTTTCTCTATCTAGGATATCCACTCCATTTACAATTTTATACATTGTTATCATATCTCCCCTCTCTCTTCTTCTAACATGGGCAAATCCAGTCTTCTTAATCTCACCTGGTACAGCACCTCCTTGAAACCTGGTATCATCCTCGTTCCCAACTGCTGCACTCTTTCCAGTTTCTTCATATGTGGTGTGACCATATCACTGCTGCATATTCCAACTGAAGTCTAATTAAGGTGGTTAACATTTTCTTTATCATATTTTCATCCAAGTAGTTGAATGAGAATGCAATACTTTGGAGTGTAATGTAAGTTTTTCCAAATATTCTGTTAATATGCTTTTCTGGTGATAAGTTGTTCTGTATAATCACTCGTAAGTCCTTTTCTTCACTGACTTCAGTTATTATCTCTCTCCCCAGCTGGTACTCCTTATATGGTCTGTATTTACTTTTGCCTATTCTGTGTGTGTTTGTATTTACCTAGTTGTAGTTTTACAGGGCCTGAGCTTTATGCTCGTATAAGCTATGCACACTCGTTGCTGACACCACTTCTTCACTCAAATTGTTCCAAGTCTCAACACATTTTTGCAGGAAACTATATTTCTAAACATCTCTCAGACATCTTCCCTTCCTCAGTTTTTTACTATGTGATCTTGTGCTTCCAATGTCATATTCTTCTCTCAGGATCAGTTTCTCATTATCCACTTGATCCATTCCGTTTATCAATTTATAAACTTGTATCAGATCCCCTCTCTCCCTTCTCCATTCCAGGGTTGGTAGATCCATAGCCTTTAGTCTCTCATATGTCATCCCTTCAAATTCCAGAACCATTCTTGTACCCATTTTTTGTAGTCTCTCCAACTTCGTTATGTGTTTCTTTTTATGGGGATCCACACGACTCCTGCATAGTCCAATCTGGGTCTTATTATAGTACTTATCAATTTCTTCATAATTTCCTTGTCCATGTAGTGAAATGCTATTCCAATATTCCTTAGCAAATTATATGTCTCTCTGAAAATTCTATCAATATGGCTTACCAGTTGATTGTTTTCTTCCATCATCACTCCCAAGTCCTTTTCCTTTTCTACTTTCTCCAGTTCTACTCCATCTCCCATCTTATAGATTCCCGCTGGCCGTCTTTCACTCTTTCCCATTTCCATGACCTGGTTTTTGTCCACATTGAATTCCATCTCCCACTTTTTACTCTATTTCCAGATCTTATTTAGGTATTCCTGCAGTATTTCACAATCCCCTTTTTGCTTTATAACTCTGCACAGTTTCACATCATCAGCAAACAGATTTATGTAGCTGTTCACTCCCTCTGGCATGTTGTTTATATATATGAGAAAAAGTATTGGTGCCAATACTGACCCCTATGGCACTCCGCTTTCTACTGCTCTCCACTTGGACTTCATATCTTTAACTACTGTCCTTATTTCTCTCCCCTCAAATAATTTTCCATCCATCTTAATGTGCTTCCTTTTAAGCCACCCTTCTCCTCTAACTTCCACAGTAATCTTGTATGTGGCACTTTATCAAATGCCTTTTTTAAATCCAAATAAATACAGTCAACCCATCCCTCTCTCTTGTACTCTATCACCTATTCTAGAGTAGAAACTCAGTAAATTTGTTACACATGATCAACCTTTTCTAAAACCAAATTGGCTATTTGATAATAATTTGTTGTCTTCAAGGAACTCGATCCATTGTTTCTTTATTACTCTTTCACATATCTTGCATATTACACAAATTAGTGGTACTGGTCTGTAATTTAAAGGTTCTTCCTTCCTTTCGTTCTTTTACATGGGAACCACCTCAGCTCTTTTCCATTCTACTGGTACTGTTCCATTTTCTATTGAGCATTTTATGATATATATAGGACTTGCTAGCTCTTTTAATATTCTGTCTGAGACTTCATCTGGTCCCATTGCCTTCTAATTCCATCATCATCTCTTATTTCAAACTTGGTTACTTTAATCTCTTTCATAAAGACGGTCTCTCTATTACCCTGTGGTCTTTCAAATTTGGATTCCTTAGTAAAGACTTACTGAAATTTACTATTTAACAGTTCTGCCATACTTTTTGGGTCTTCCACCATCCCATTCTCTCCTTTTAACCTTTCTATTGTTTCTTTTTGCCTAATTTTTCAATTTATGAATCCGTAGAACAATTTTGGTTGCTCCTTACATTTTTCGACAATGTCCTTTTCATAGTTCCTTTCCTCTTCCTTCCTCACTTTAGCATATTCATTTCTCACTGCCTTGAAGTTTTCCTTATTTTCTGGATTTCTATTTCTCCTCCACCTTTTCCATGCTCCATCTCTTTTCTCCTTTGCCCTAGCACACCTTCCATTAAACCAATCTTTCTTTCCTTTTTCTTTAGGTCTATATTTCGGGACATATTCCCTGACTCCTGTTTTGTATATTTCAAAAAATAAGTCATATATCTCTTGCACCCTCTCTAAGTGTGTATGTGTGTGTGTATTTACCTAGTTGTAGTTTTACAGGGCCTGGGCTTTATGCTCGTGTGGCCCCGTCTCCATATCTACACTTATCCAATCTTACTTTAAAAGTATGCACACTCGTTGCAGACACTACTTCTTCACTTAAACTGTTCCACGTCTCAATACATCTTTGCGGGAAACTATATTTCTTAACATCTCTCAGACATCTTCCTTTTCTCAGCTTTTTACTATGCGATCTTGTGCTTCGAATGTCATATTCTTCTCTCAGGATTAGTTTCTCGTTATCCACTTGGTCCATTCCGTTGATCAATTTATAAACTTGTATCAATCTCCTCTCTCTTCTTTGTTCCAGGGTTGGTAGATCCATAGCCTTTAGTCTCTCCTATGTCATCCCTTCAAATTCTGGAACCATTCTTGTAGCCATTTTTTGTAGTCTCTCCAACTTCCTTATGTGTTTCTTTCTATGAGGGTTCCACACTACTACTGCATATTCCAATCTGGGTCTTATTACAGTGCTTATCAATTTCTTCATCATTTCTTTGTCCATGTAGTGAAATGCTACTCCAATATTCCTTAGCAAATTATATGTTTCTCTAAAAATTATATCAACATGACTTACCGGTTGATTGTTTTCTTCCATCGTCACTCCTAAGTCCTTTTCCTTTTTTACTTTCTCTCCCCCTCAAATAATTTTCCATCCATCACAATGTGTTTCCTTTTAAACCACCATGCTCCTCTAATTTTCACAGTAATCTTGCATGTGGCACTTTATCAAATGCCTTTTTTTAAATCCAAGTAAATACAATCAACCCATCCCTCCTGAAATGTGTGTGTGTGTGTGTGTGTGTGTGTGTATTTACCTATTACCTATTTACCTATTTGTGTATTACAGGACCCGAGCTAAGCTCTCTGTGTCCTGTCTCCTTGTCCATTCCTGTTATATCCCTCTTTCATCTGATTGACACACACCGCATCAACGACATCACTGCTCAGTTTATTCCACTTATCAATGCTATGATGCGGGAAACTGTATTTTCTCACGTCATTTACACAGAGGTTTTTTTTTTTTTACTTTTTTCCATGTCCTCGGAGATGATTACTTGTGGTGACCTTTATCAACTCTCTGTCCAGTATGTCAATCTTGTTCACCAATTTATACATAGTTATCATGTCTCCTCTTGTTCTTCTCTCTTCTAATGTGGTCAGCCCCAGCTTCCTCAGTCTTTCCTCATAGTCTAACTCCCCGAGTCCTGGTACCATCCTTGTTGCCAGCCTCTGTACCCTTTCCACCTTCTTCACATTTTTCTTCATATGTGGTGACCAGACACAAGCTGCATATTCTAACTGGGGTCTTATTAAGGTACATAATATCATCTTCATCATTCCTCCATTTAGGTAGTGGAACGCAAGGCCAATATTTTGAAGCATGTTATATGTTTTCAAAAAAATCTTGTTAATGTGTTTCTCCGGTGACAAAGTGTTTTGCACGGTTAGTCCTAAGTCTTTCTCCTCATTGGTCTCTTTAATTTTCTCATCACCCAGCCTGTAATCCCAGTTTGGTCTGTATCTACTTCCCATTTTCATGACATGGGTCTTGTCTATATTAAATTCCATCTGCCACTCCTTACTCCACTCATACATTTTATCAAGATCTTCCTGTATCTTGTTACAATCTTCCACATTCCTTCCTCTCCTCATAATTTTAGTATCATCCACAAACATGTTCATGTAACTGTCAATTCCTACTGGCATATCATTAACATAAATAAAAAACATGATGGGACCAAGCATTGACCCTTGTGGAACTCCACTGGTTACCTTCTTCCACTCGGACTTCCTTCCTCTCACCACTGTTCTCATTTCTCTTCCCATTAAGTAATTTTCCATCCATTTTGCTAGTTTATCATTTACTCCTCCAATCTTCTTTAGTTTCCACATCAGTCTATTGTGTGGTACTTTATCAAAGGCCTTTCTCAAGTCCAGGTAGATAGCATCCACCCATCCCTCTCTATGTTGTAGTATGTCAGTCACTCTTGAATAAAAACATAATAAATTGGATATGCACGATCTTCCTTTTCTGAAACCAAACTGCCTTTCACTCAGAATGTTTTCACTTTCTAGATACTCACTCCACTTAGCTTTAATTACTTCTTCACATACCTACCACAATATACTAGTCAACGATACTGGTCTATAATTTAGCGGTTCCATTCTACTACCATTCTTATATATAGGCACAATGTCAGCTCTTTTCCACTCTTTCAGGACTAATCCTGTTCGTATGGAGGTTTCCAGAATAACAAATACGGGATTCAACAATTGATCCTTACATTCATTTAGCAACCTCCCAGATATGCCATCAGGCCCCATTGATTTATTAATATCCAGATGGCTTATAATTTTCCTTACATCTTCCTTAGTAACCATGATGTCCTGCATTTGCTTTATTTCCGTAGGTCTTCCTCCCATAAAATGCTCCTCCTTTGTAAACACTTTGCAAAAGTTGTCGTTCAAAATTTCAGCTATATCTCCAGCATCCTCATATACTTCTTCCCATTTTTACCTTTACTATTGCCTCCTTATATTTAGTTTTCCATTTATGAATTTGTAAAACATTTTTGGGTCACTATCACAGTTTTCCACCACCCTCTGTTCATATTCCTTCTGTGCTGTTCTCCTTACTTCAACATATCTATTCCTTGCTGTTTTGTAAACTTCTCTTGATAATACATCACTGTTTTCTTAAGTTTCTTCCATGCCTTTTCTTTGTTCTTTTTTGCTTCTTCACAATTTCTATTAAACCACTGTTTATTATTTAAAGTCCTCTTTCTGTAATATGGCACAAACTTTTTCACAGCAGAGTTATACAAATCCATAAATTTATCGTATTTCAATTGCATATCCTTTCCTGGTATACCACGGACCAGTCAATTTCATTAAAGAACTCCCTTATATGGTTATAATTTGCCCTAATATAATTTAATTTTTCCTCCCTGCGTTCCACAATCTTATTCGTGCTTAATTCCGTATCCAGCTCAAAGCTTAGGACATCATGATCGCTTCTCCCAAGGGACATTTATGTTCAATTTCCTCTTTTAGAGATGCCCTGGTAAATACCAAATCCAACCTCCAACCTTGCTGCAACATCTTGTCCCCTGCACCTTGTTGGTGATCTCACCCACTGTGTCATCAAGTTATTTGTTGCTACCTTTAACAATTCCTCTGCCCACTCACCACCGTTCACCACTTCGTAGTCTTCCCACACTATTTCTTTACAATTAAAGTCTCCACTATCATCACTCTATCCTTTCTGATGAGTTCTTGCTTCATTCTGTCTAGAGTATTTCTCATCACCATTTGGTACTGTTCATATTCCCAAGCATTGGTTCTGGGTGGTATGTATACTGTTATAATATTAATGTCCCTCTTGCCATCTGTTATAAACATACTTATCACTTCCTCATTTCTCTTACTATAGTTCACCTCCTTCACTATCAGATCTTCCTTAGTAAGAACCATTATACCACCACCACCTTTATTTTTTCTATCATTTCTCCATATTTTGTAGTGTTTTACAACAAACCAGTCTAGCTTTATTTCGGCCTTAGCTTTGTTTCCACTACACACATTATGTCCGGTTTGTTATTTCTTAGGTAATCCATACATTCTAGCCTCTTAGACAGAAATCCATCTATATTCATGTAAGTCACTTGTATTCCATTTCTAGTCTCTTTCTTCCATGTAATGTCTATTCCGCCTGTTTTATCCACCACTTCTTTAGCCGTCCATTTCTCATCCTCCAAAAAAACTTGGTCTTTTCCTCCTCTGTTCTTTCGTCATTCCTCTCTTTCACTTCAGTTACATGCTCTTTCATTTTCATTCGCTCATCCTGTGACATATTTCTTCTTATGTAAATTGTGTTGGTTTCCTCAGAGTCCTTAAGTTTCCAAGCCCTCCTCAACAAGGCCCCAGCTGCCACCTGAGACTTTAATTTCAATTTTAATGGTCTATTCTTGCCTTCCTCAATAGCTCACAATCTCACACTTTCTTCTACCTCAGCATATAGGTCTTCTTCCTCCACAGAGATCTTATTCAGTAAAGACTTAATCCTGTCATTTTCCTTATTCCTCCTATCCTGCCAGTTTCTATTAATTTCCTCCCTCAATCCTGTATGATCACACATTTTTTCTTTTCAGCAATATCTCTGACACCACATACTCATTTTCCTTTAGTGCCTTTACCATTTCACTCTGCATAATCACTTTTATTTTCCTTTTCCTGCTTTTTCACTATCTCCCTAAAGGACCTTTGTACCTTCTGATGTTCATGGTTCACTTCTTTCATCCTGGCATCAATTAGATTAGGGCATTCCTCCTTCCTCAAGTCCCCTTCGGATATTTTCATCTCCATTTCTAGGAGTTTAGCCTCCATCTCTTCACATTGTTTCCTTAGTTGTTGGTTTTCCTTCTCCATCTCTACTTTTTTCTTCAATAGCTCTTTATTCGCTATCGTTAACAAATAGATCTCTTTTGAACGAATCATTCTCTATAACTCTATCCAGTTTTTCTTCTATGGACAAAATGTTTAGGAACTTACTTTCCAGTGCCTGGATTCTTGCATCCATATCTAATTTCTCCAGTCCTCTTGGAATAGTTACAAAACCTTCAAAATCCTTTTGTCTAGCCGCCATGTTTGTTATCGTCAGCTGATTACCGCCAAAACAATCACCGCCCACACTCTCCTCTCAGGGACCACTCTATATATCCCTCACTTTCAACACTATAGGACATCAACAGAGTGTGTGTGTGTGTGTGTGTGTGTGTGTGTGTGTGTGTGTGTGTGTGTGTGTGTGTGTGTGTGTGTGTGTGTGTGTATTTACCTAGTTGTATTTACCTAGTTGTAGTTTTACAGGGCCTGGGCTTTATGCTCGTGTGGTCCCGTCTCCATATCTACACTTATCCAATTTTTCTTTAAAACTATGTACACTCTTTGCTGATACCACTTCCTCACTCAAACTGTTCCAAGTCTCAACACATCTTTGGAAACTAAATTTTTAACATCTCTCAGACATCGTCCCTTCCATAGTTTCTTACTATGCGATCTTGTGCTTCTAAAGTCATATTCTTCTCTCAGGATCAGTTTCTCATTATCCACTTCATCCATTCCGTTAATCAATTTATAAACTTGTATCAGATCCCCTCTCTCTCTTCTCTGCTCCAAGGTTGGTAGATCCATTGCCTTTAGTCTCTCCTCATATGCCATCCCTTTAAATTCTGGAACCATTCTTGTAGCCATTTTTGTAGTCTCTAATTTTCTTATGTGTTTCTTTTTTTTTGAGTCCACACAACTCCTGCATATTCCAATGTAGGTCTTATTTTAGTACTTATCAATTTCTTCATCATTTCCATGTCCATATAGTGAAATGCTACTCCAATATTCCTTAGCAAATTATCGTCTCTCTGAAAATTCTATCAATATGGCTAACTGGTTGATTATTTTCTTCCATTGTCACTCCCAAGTCCTTTTCCTTTTTTACTTTTTCTAGTTCTACTCCATCTCCCATCTTATAGATTCCCACTGGTCGTCTTTCACTTTTCCCATTTCCATGACATGGCTTTTGTCCACATTGAATTCCATCTCCCATTTTTTGCTCCATTTCCATGTGTGTGTGTGTGTGTGTGTGTGTGTGTGTGTGTGTGTGTGTGTGTGTGTGTGTGTGTGTGTGTGTATTTACCTAGTTGTATTTACCTAGTTGTAGTTTTACAGGGCCTGGGCTTTATGCTCGTGTGGTCCCGTCTCCATATCTACACTTATCCAATTTTTCTTTAAAACTATGTACACTCTTTGCTGATACCACTTCCTCACTCAAACTGTTCCAAGTCTCAACACATCTTTGCGGGAAACTAAATTTTTAACATCTCTCAGACATCGTCCCTTCCTTAGTTTCTTACTATGCGATCTTGTGCTTCTAAAGTCATATTCTTCTCTCAGGATCAGTTTCTCATTATCCACTTCATCCATTCCGTTAATCAATTTATAAACTTGTATCAGATCCTCTCTCTCTTCTCTGCTCCAAGGTTGGTAGATCCATTGCCTTTAGTCTCTCCTCATATGCCATCCCTTTAAATTCTGGAACCATTCTTGTAGCCATTTTTGTAGTCTCTCTAATTTTCTTATGTGTTTCTTTTATGGGAGTCCACACAACTCCTGCATATTCCAATCTAGGTCTTATTTTAGTACTTATCAATTTCTTCATCATTTCCTTGTCCATATAGTGAAATGCTACTCCAATATTCCTTAGCAAATTATCGTCTCTCTGAAAATTCTATCAATATGGCTAACCGGTTGATTATTTTCTTCCATTGTCACTCCCAAGTCCTTTTCCTTTTTACTTTTTCTAGTTCTACTCCATCTCCCATCTTATAGATTCCCACTGGTCGTCTTTCACTTTTCCCATTTCCATGACATGGCTTTTGTCCACATTGAATTCCATCTCCCATTTTTGCTCCATTTCCAGATCTTGTTTAAGTCTTCCTGTAGTATTTCACAATCCTCTTTTGTTTAATGACTCTGCACAGTTTCGCATCGTCCATAAACAGATTTATGTAGCTGTTCACTCCCTCTGGCATGTCATTTATATATACGAGAAAAAGTATTGGTGCCAATACTGACCCTGTGGCACTCCGCTGTCTACTGTTCTCCACTTGGACTTCATATCTTTAACTATCGTCCTTATTTCTCTCCCCTTAAGTAATTCTTCATCCATCTCAATGTGCTTCCTTTTAAGCCACCCTTCTCCTCTAACTTCCATAGTAATCTTTCATGTGGCACTTTA
The DNA here is from genome assembly GCF_017591435.1 of Portunus trituberculatus. NCBI lineage: Eukaryota > Metazoa > Arthropoda > Malacostraca > Decapoda > Portunidae > Portunus > Portunus trituberculatus. The sequence continues at coordinate 867,164 of NC_059269.1, read as the reverse complement.
TCAAAAGCCTTTTTAGATCTAAATAAATACAGTCAATCCATCCTCTCTCTCTTGTACTTTATCAACTATTCTAGAGTAGAAACTCAATAAATTTGTCACACATGACCGACCTTTTCTAAAACCAAATTGGCTATTTGATAATATTTTGTTGTCTTCAAGAAACTCGATCCATTGCTTCTTTATTACTTTTCACACATCTTGCATATTACACTAGTTAGTGATACCGGCCTGTAATTTAAAGGTTCTTCCTTCCTTCCGCTCTTATATATGGGAACCACCTCAGCTCTTTTCCACTCCACTGGCACTGTTCCATTTTCTATTGAGCATTTTATGATGTTGTATATTGGACTTGCTAGTTCTTCCCTACATTCTTTCAGTATTCTGCCTGAGACTTCATCCGGTCCCATTGCCTTTTCCTCATCCAATTCCGTCATCAACTTTTTATTTCAAGCTTGGTTACTTTAATCTCTTTCATATAGACAGTCTCTATTACCCTGTGGTCTTTCAAATTTGGATTCCTTAGTAAAGACCTCATGAAATTTACTATTTAACAGTTCTGCCATACTTTTGGGTCTTCCACCATTCTGTTTTCTCCTTTTAACCTTTCTATTGTTTCTTTTTGTCTTATTTTTCCATTTATGAATCTGTAGAACAATTTTGGTTGTTCCTTACATTTTTCGACAATGTCCTTTTCATAGTTCTTTTCTTCTTCCTTTCTCACCTTAGCATATTCATTTCTTGCTGTTTTGAAGTTTTCCTTATTTTCTGGATTTCTGTTTCTTCTCCACCTTTTCCATGCTCCATCTCGTTTCTCCTTTGCCCTAGCACATCTTGCATTAAACCAATCTTTCTTTCCTTCTTCTTTAGGTCTATATTTGAACATATTCCTGACCCCAGTTTTGTATATTTCCAAAAAAAAGTTATATTTCTCTTGAACCGTTAATGAGTTTTCCATCTCCTCCCAGTTTACGTTTTAAAATAGTTCTTGAGATTCTCAATATCAGCCTTTCTGTAATTTAATCGGTCTCCTTTGTATGATTCATCTCTATCTTCCTTTCCTTCTTCTATATCCATCTCTAATATTACATGGTCACTCTTTCCCAATGGGCACTTGTATCTTATATCATCGTTAATTGGTATATCCCTTGTAAAAACTAGGTCTAATCTTGCCGGCTCATCGTTTCCTCTGAATCTTGTGTTTTCCTTTACTCTTTGGACCATCAAATTATCTATCATTAGGTTCAGGAATCTATCTCCCCAGGCATCTTCCCCCATACCACTTTCATAATTTTCCCAGTCTACCTCCTTACAGTTGAAATCTCCTATCAATATCACTTTTCTCCTTTCCTTAATGATTCTTGTAAGACTCCTTATTGTGTCATCTATCATGTCTCTATATTCTTGGTTAGTCCATGAGTTTGTTTTGGTGGCACATATGTTCCAATGATTGTTAACTCCTTTTGTTAATATGCATCTTAACATACAGTATTTCTGATTTTCCTTCCCAAACCCCACTTGATTTACCACTATCTCCTTCCTTAACATCATCATGACTCCTCCTCCTCCTTTACCCACTCTCTCTCCTCCATATATTATACCTTTTATCTATGTCTATTTTTATTGCCTCATTTAACTTTGTTTCCACCAGGCATACAATATCTGGTTCTTCTTTCTTTATGTAATCTCTTAATTCTAATTTACTAGATAAAATCCCATCTATGTTTGTATACATCATTTTTAATCTCTTGTTCTTATCATTTTTAGTTAAACTTGCTCCATTCTTTTCTCTTCTTTCTCTTTTATATACCATTTCCTTATCCTGTCTCCTATAATTCTCCAAAAAAATGCCTTCTTCTCCTCCTCTGACCTTTCATTATTTTTTTCTCTTGCTTCTGCCACCAGTTCATTGTGTCTCTTCCTTTCCTCCTCGTTTCTATTTTTCTTTATATATATATCTTTGCAACCTTCTGTTTCTCTGAGTTTCATTTTTCTATATAGTACTTCTGCTGCTGCTTGTGATTTTAGTAATATCTTAATTGGTCTCACTGTTCCTTCTTGATATGGTCCCATTCTATGGATTTCTTCTACTTCCTCTTCTAATTTCTGTCTATCCTCGTCATTCAGATGTTTTAGTAGGTCTTTTACTGATTTCATTTCGTCTTTTTCCCTTCTTGGTCTATATTTAACATTTTTTCTTTCAGTCCAAAAATAATTACACTTCTTTTTTCCGCAATTTCTCTTACTAAATTTTCTTTTTTCTTGAGGACTCCTATCATTTTGCTTGTCATATTTTCATCTCTTTCTTTTAACTGTTCTTGAAATACTTCTTGAAATGATTCCTTGTCTTTCTTATCTTGGATTCTCCATGCTTGTACTTCTTTTTTAATCACGTCTTGTACTCTTTCTTCTTCTTTGTTAACTAGATCTTTTAGTTTTTCTTTTTCTTTCTCGGCTTTACCGAGTCCTTCTTCCATCAATTTCTTATAGTTCGCTATTTGGACTTTTAATTCTTCATTTTCGGTTCTTAGCCTAGTTTCGTTTTCTTCCACTCTTTTTATCCTTTCTTTCAATTTCTGGAGTTCTTTATCCTGTTCTTCATTCTCTTTCATTCCCATACTCTCCTTTATTAATTTATCTAATTTACGTTCGATAGTTAAGACACTATCAAATAGTGAAGTTTGCACCGTATCAAAGCCTTCAAATTCTCCTCCTCCCTCACCAACATTGTCATCATCAGCTTTCATTCTTAACATATAACATAACATAAATAATAGGATAACAAAGGGCCACCAGGGCCCATCTAGGTTATCCTGTATCTGTCGCACAGCGACCTCGTCATCAGTACTTAAAGATACACTTACAAGTACACAATACATTATATACTAATTCTAAATATTTGGCCCATTAACAGGGGTAAGTCCTGCAGCGAAATCCTCTACAATTTGTGGTCCCCATACATGGGGATCATGTCTTGTTTAACTATAGTAAATTTCTTATAAAACTATCATGCAGTGCTATACATAATTATAAATCTAATAAATTTAAGTGCTTATCTAATCTGTTTTAAACATTGTCAAACTAGTGCTATTTACAACCGTCTCTGGCAATGCATTCCAGAAGTCTACCACCCTATGACTAAAGAAATATTTTCTTATATCTAACCTGCAGCCTTGCTTTCTAATCTTCCTGCCATGATTTCTAGTCCTATTTCCTCCTCTAAGGTAAAGAAAGATCTCACATCTATGTAGTTTGTATCTGAGAACATTTTAAATAACTCTATCATATCCCTCTTATACATCTCCTCTCAAATGAAAACATGTTTAATTCCTTTAATCTATCTCTATACTCCAGGCGCTTTAATGCTGGTATCATCCTAGTTGCTCTTCTCTGAACTGCTTCTAACATGTTGATATCCTGCCTATAGTGGGGTGACCAGGCCTGTATGCAATACTCTAAATGGGGCCTAACATAGGAATTATATAAACTACGCACCACTTCCTTACTTTTATAACTAACATTTCTATTTATAAAACCCAGGATCCTATTTGCCCTATTTCTTGCTTCTAAACATTGCTTTGAAAATTTCATAGTTCTGTCTATCACTACTCCTAAATCCTTTCCTCCTCTACTGCCTCTAGCCAACATCCCTCCATCTCATAGCTAAAGTTTGTGTTGTCTTTACCTAAATGCATAACCTGACACTTTTAGAATTAAACTCCATCTGCCACCTGTCTGCCCATGCTATCAGCCTGTCCAGGTCTCGTTGTATTCTGTAATTGTCCTTTTCACCCTGTACTGCACATGCTATCTTAGTATCATCTGCAAACTTTGATACTTTGCTACTAATTCCTATATCTAAATCGTTAATGTACACCAAGAAAAGAAGAGGTCCTAGCACTGATCCTTGGGGTACCCACTAACCACTTCCTTCCACTCAGACATTGCCCCATTTAATACTACTCTCTGTTTCCTATCAGAAAGCCATTCACTAATCCAATCAACTAACCTACCCCCTATCCCATGTAGTCTCAATTTGTACACTAGCCTCCTATGCGGTACCTTATCAAATGCCTTGCTAAAATCTAGATATATAACATCTATGCTATTTCCATCATCTAACTCCTTGGTAATATATTCTAAGATATCGAGCAAATTTGTAAGACAGGACCTCCCTGATCTAAAGCCATGTTGGGTATCTCTAATTAATCTATTCTCATTTAAATGCTCCCAAATACTACCCTTAATGATTTTCTCTAGTATCTTACATACTATACTAGTTAAACTGATCGGTCTATAATTATTCGCATCATCCTTCCTACCTTTTTTAAATATTGGAGTAACATTAGCTAACTTCCAGTCCTGAGGTATCTCAGCAAACCTAAGTGATCTTTCAAAGATTAACTTAAGTGCTTCAGAAATACTGTCTACACCCTCCCTAAGTACTCTGGCATGTAGCTCATCAGGACCACTAGCTTTCCTATCGTCTAGTTCAAGAATAAATTTCCTAATAATTCCCGGTTTTATATCAATATTTTCTAAAGCTCTTAAACTACTCGTCGCACTGTTTGTAACAGGATTTCCTATTCTTTCCTAGTAAATACTGAAGAAAATTGTTCATTCAATAATTCTACTATGTCTTCATTTTGATCCACTACTACACCATCTTTTCTGAGTGGTCCAATCCTATCCTTATTTCTTTTATCACTGACCTTGTAATAACTATATAATTTTTGGGATCTTTACTCCCAGCTCTAGCTAGTTTTATCTCTGCCTGCCTTTTACTTTTTTATAACCTTACTCAAATCATCCCTGACCTGTCTGTACCTAATCAAATCTACATCTTCCCACTTTTCTGCAACTCTCTGTATGCCTCTTCTTCTCTCTGATCTGGCTACCTATCTCATGAGTCCACCATAATGGCTTCCTGTTTCTCTGCCTTATATCTTTGTAAGGGATACACTGCATCACTATAGCCTTTACTACAACCTTAAAAATATCCCACATCTCCTGTGCAGTTTTATTTCCAAAACTATCTTCCCAGTTTACCTCCTAATAACTGACGTAACCTACCATAATTGCCTTTCTGATAGTTTGGGACTCTAGTCTTATTCACTATATTATCCCTACTGGAATTAATGATAAATCTAATTATATGATGGTCACTGTTTGCTAAAGTCTCTCCTACCTCAACTTCCTTTAAACAATGCTCAATATTTGTTAGTACTATGTCTAAAACCTTCCTCCCCCTAGTAGGTTTATCTACCATCTGCACTAAATAGTTATCCTGAAAACTTTCCATAAACTTATTTTCACTAGCATCTCCTACCATCCTCTCCCAGTTTACTGACTTAAGATTAAAATCCCCTAAGATAATTGTCTGACTAGTACACCCCCTATTTATCTCATCTACCATAAGGTTGTCTACATCTGCTGACTGGTTAGGTGGCCTATAAAAAGCTCCTACTCTAATAACCTTACTTTTGTTTACTCTAACATCCAGCCATAAGGATTCTACTCTGTTCTTTCCCTTGTCACATACCTGCATTTAGATGGAATATCTTTCTCACTCATTATTATTTAACACTGTATTCATGAAAGGAAAAATGAGTCCACACTTATCGCCCAGGCCACTGTAAACCCAAACAAAGGTAGTGAAGATCAGCTGATTGTCGGGAGCGACGGTATCGCGTCCTTCCTCTGCTGCGTCTCGTGTGTATGTGTGTGTGTGTGTGTAATTCACTGTTTGATCTGCTGCAGTCTCTGACGAGACAGCCAGACGTTACCCTACGGAACGAGCTCAGAGCTCATTATTTCCGATCTTCGGATAGGCCTGAGACCAGGCACACACCACACACCGGGACAACAAGGTCACAACTCCTCGATTTACATCCCCGTACCTACTCACTGCTAGGTGAACAGGGGCTACACGTGAAAGGAGACACAGCCAAATATCTCCACCGGGCCGGGGAATCGAACCCCAGTCCTCTGGCTTGTGAAGCCAGCGCTCTAACCACTGAGCTACCGTGTGTGTGTGTGTGTGTGTGTGTGTGTGTGTGTGTGTGCGCGCGCTTAAGAGGGAGAACAGCAAAAAAAAAGGCCCACTGGAATTGCAGTTTCTAAAATATATCAAAAGAGTCAATCAAAATCCGGGGACAAATATCTTGACACCTCTCTCTGAAGTTAAGTCATAGGAAGATGGAAATACAGAGGCAGGGAGGGAGTTCCCGAGTTTACCAGTGAAAGGTATGAATGATTGAGAATACTGGTTAACTCTTGTATTAGAGGGTTGGACAGAATCAGGATGAGAGGAAGAAGAAAGCCTTGTGGAGCAGGGCCACAGAAGGAGGGGAGGCATGCAATTAGCATGAAAATAGCAATAAAAGATAGAAAGTGATGCAATATTTCACCAGTGAGAAAGAGGCTCAGAAGCCAGAGAGAAGGGGAGTTGATGAGACGAAAAGCTATTGATTCCACCCTCTCTAATAAAGCTGTATGAGTGAAACCCCCTTAAATATGTGAAAAGTAATTCATAAAATGAGGGATAAGGCCCTTGTACAGAGTTAGTAGTTGGAAGGGCGAGAAAAACTGGCAGAGATACTACAGAACGCCTAACTTCATAAGAGCTGTTTTAGCAAGAGATGAGATGTGAAGTTTCCAGTTAAGATTATAAGTAAAGGACAGACCGAGGATATTCAGTGTGGAAGAGGGAGACAGTTGAGTGTCATTGAAGAAGAGAAGATAGTTGTAAAGAAGGTTGCGTCAAGTTGATAGATGGAGGAATTGAGTTTTTGAGGCATTGAAAAGTACAAGTTTTCTCTGCCCCAATCAGAAATCTTAGAGAGATCAGAAGTCAGGTGTTCTGTGGCATCCCTGCATGATCTGTTGACTTCCTGAAGGGTTGGTCATCTCTGAAAGGACGTGGAAAGATGCAGGGTGGCATCATCAGTGTAGGAGTGGATAGGGCAAGAAGTTTGGTTAAGGTCATTAATGAATAATAGAGATTGGGTGATAGGTCAAAACCCTGAGGAACACCACTATCAATAGATTTAGGAAGAAGTGTTACAACTGGCAATGGTAAACACTTTGGACCAATGGGTGAAGGACTACACAAGGTATAGAGGGGAAGAAGAACCATCTATGCTGGATTTGGTATTCACAAATAAAACAGAGACTTGTCCAACCACCAAATATCATAGTCCAATAGGAAAGATATCATGTGGTTCTAGAATTGAATTAGAAAATCAAGAAATACTGAAATGTAATGTGGGACACAAACAGAAAAGATTGAATCACACCAAGACAAATTTTGAAGGATTGAGAAGGTACTTTGGTAGTATGTATTGATTGGAAGGAAACCATGTAAAGCAAGAAATATGAAATATTCCAAGACAAATATAATAAGGGGGACAAAGAGATATGTTCCTAAATACAGAGTAAAAGAGAGCAAACACATGTGGTACAATGCTATATGTGCAAAAGCTAAAAAGTGTAAGGATGTAGCCTGGAAAAAATTAAGACTGCAATGAAGTGAAGAAAATAAGAAGCAGTATAGAGGCACAAAATGAATACATTAGGATAAGAAAGGAGGAGAGACATTTTGAAGAGGACACAATGAAGAGATGTGAAAAGGAACCCAAACTTTTTTATAAGTTATTTCAATGGGAAAAATGACAGACAGAGAACATCACTGGGTTAATTAAGGGAAATAGGATATATATGAAATGACAGAATAAATGAGTGAACTTATGAGAGCTTTAACCCGTACAGCGTCAGCAGATCTGAGACTTTGTGATTTCGCCAGTGCTGGCCACATAGTGGATTTTTTTTTTTTTTTTTTGCTAAACCAGTCTTGAATGATGTGAAACAAATGAAAATGACAGTCATTCCTCCCAGAACTGACTGGAAGTGGTATTAATTGGTGCGATATATTTTGCGCTAAGGTTAGCGACTTAGCAATGCCTTATGTGACTAGTTTTTTCGCTTCCTCGTTTCTCCCCAGTCGATCCCCGAGTTGGACACATGCATAATATCATTCCTGAATTGAAAGAAAAACAACATGTCATGTTTTGCTGTTTGGGAGTGCTTGTGGATAAAAATAAACACAAGATATCGCGAGGGAGTGTTGCCTTTCACAGTGCAAATATTTTCCGAGTAATATGTACTTGTATTTCCTTATAACAAAGCGATTGGAAAATTCTTATTTATGTCATACAAAGTTTTCACTACCACAATATAACAGTTACCAAAAACAACTGAAATGGTAAGAGTAAGTAATGGAAATTACGCTTTGTTCATATTAGCGGAGTTGAGGCATCAGTTTCCCGCTACACCGAGCTAAAGGCAGCAGAAACTGCTAAAGTTCAGAATTGTAATAAATAAATACAGGAAGCATTCATGTTAGCAGGGACGAGGAGGCAGCATGAGCAATGTCTAAAGTGCATGATGGCAGTATAATGGTAGGTTTTGAGGATGCAATACCTCCGAAAACACAAGGAAGCTCGCCAACGTATCTCATACGTCTCTGACGCCCCGGTTCGCTCAGAGTAGCCGACGTATCTCGTACGTCTCTGACGCTGTACGGGTTAAATCAGTATTTAATGAAGAGGGAAATTTCATAGAGCCAAACAACCAAGCAACACAGGAAGAATTAAGAAACATTATGATGCAAAAACAGAAAATTAGTAAACTACTAGAAAAGGTGGATGTAAGAAAGACAATGGGGCCAGATGGAGTGTCAGGATGAACACTGAATGTAGAGAACAACTGGTGGAACAAATCTGGGATGTGATCAACAACTCTCTAATGTAAAGAAAGGTACCAAGGGAATAAAAAGAGCAAATATAGTCCCAATATACAAATGAGGAAAAAGACAGTTACTAAACTACAGAACATTAACAAATTTATAACTAAGCTGCACATTTATAGATACAGAAACAGGACAGCACAATCACAGGGGGCTGTGGTGGTACAGTGGAACCATACGTGCTTTGGGGTCCGAGGGGCCTCCAAGCGCACAGGTTCGAATCCTGTCCACGGTCTGAGTGTAAGTTGGGCTTCCTCACTTGGGGCAACAGTTTCCTAGCGGGTGGGCTTTGAGATAGGAGGTACCCCAAAAAGTATCCCCTTTAGCCCATAAATTCCTGTGAAAAGCCCACATGGTATAAAAAAACTTTCCCTGTAAAACACAATTAGGTAAACACACACATACAAAATACTTTACCTCCTGTTAGTGTTCCAGCAGGGTCAAATATATCTCCCTCTAGAGTGACAGTCTTGCGCATAATATTCTTGTCAAAGGCGACCTTCATGGCTGAGTCCATCTCCCGGCACACAAATGTGCTGCCAAACACCCATTCCATGGCTTTGTGCACCTCTGAGTCGTAGCACACCAAGGAGAGGGCCATTTGTACATTCTCCTTGCCTACCTGTTGTGTGATGGAATAGGTATGACATGACAGTAATTAATGCTTGTCAGTCACTCAGATGTTCAAACATAAACACTAAAAGAATGAAAGGACTAGAGAGTGGAGTGAGGTGGTCCATCATAATTTCTAAGATACAAGCCAGTGTTAGGGATGGATACAGAACACACAACCTACTAACCTAAAAAGCCATTGCTAGAAGAAAGTTTGACATATGAGTGTGGAGCCTCTAAAATGATGATGATGGTGATGTTTAATGACCACTTTGCTACAATTACGTGACAGGATGTAACAGCAAGTTGGCTATAACAATGCAACACCATTGAGCCCTTAACTAACAAGATGTTCAATGAATTATCCATCTCAGTTTCTATACAAAATCCCTGTACTTCTAAAATCCCAGTAAACTCTTTCAGTTGCATAGATCTATACTTCATTTTTTATATTGATTGCAATGATGTATTCTATCACATAGATGTTTTTTTTCATACAAAGACTAGCATTTCCACTGTTCCACTTACTTTTCTGCTGATATGAAAATCCCTGCAATAGTGCTACACCTCCCAGTGGTGCCCAGCACTGCTCGGTGCAGCCAGGACAACAGCTGTGCACCACATAAGTTAATTCTTAGTACATGACATGTAAACACATCTTGTTTCCAACCGCATTCTACTTTTCTTTCCAAATTTCCAATGCTTTTCACTTTTCTGCTCTTCCTGCATCATGGAAGAGACCTGTAATGGTCACGATGTTTCCCCCAGAGCATCCGACCACTGCTCAGAAAGGTTTTGAGCAATCTTTTGGTCACTCCCCAACTTGTCTTTCTCCTGCCACTTCTGACTACCAGACATCTAAAACTTCCTGGCAGGTTTGATTGATGCCGGCCAGCACCAGGGCCTTAGGTAGCCTCCTCCATGACTCTCATTCAGTTTGCGTCTGACAGATACAATGAACTTTGCCACCCAGGTAAAAGACGTGTTGAGTGTTATTGTAGCACGACCTCCCTTCATGTCTCTAAGACCTGGAGTAGCAGCTCTTTAAAGCTCCACATAGCACTAAACAGCACCTGCAAAGACTCTTATGTTATTGCCAACCTGCAGACCTGGAGGAGGGAGGCCTACCTGAGCCACATAAGACCCACTTCTCACAGGTAGAGAGGGAAATCCTTAGTAGGTCACTCTAAAAGCAACAACTCTACATGAGGCCACTGCATAGGCTTTGGCCCAACTGCATCCTGCACCTGACACACTGTTGGTGGAATGTGGTTCACAGCCTTCTACCACAACCACAGGACTCCACTCATCCCTAGGACTCCTGGGGGTGCATCTTTAAGCCTCCCTCTTCTCATCCCAGTGGGCAGAGGTGTGTAGGGAGGGGCAAGCCCTTTTGGAAGTGACAACCACCCCCACCAGTGGGTAATTGTGGGCTGTTTGGGCTACAAATGGGAGGGGTAGTTCAAGATAGAAACGGAGAAATGGATTCTAAACGTTATGAGGGAAGGCGACCCCTTACCCCTCACAACCCTCTCAGGTTGCCAGAGGTTATTTCCTATGCTCACTCAAGCTTTTCAGTTGGAGGTAAAGTGACTTAAGGACAAGGATACCACAGAAGAAGCATCTCCTACACTGGGCTTTTACAGCCACATTTGTAGTCTCAGAAGCCCCTAGAGGTTTTAGATTCATCACCAACCTCTCCATGCTAAACAAGTACGTCATCACCACCAAGTTCAAGATGGTCAGAACAGTCATGTCCACAATTCGACAAGATGACTGGATGGTGGACCACAACTTCAGGTGGTCATCCATCCAGGGAGCTAGCACTTTCCCTGCTTCAGCCTCTCTACTGTCCCTTACATTTTTACTCGACTAATGGCTTCCATCTTAGCAGTGTTCCATCGCCAGGCCTTCCACATCCTCTAATATCTAGACGACTAGTTAGTCCTAGCTTCCTTGGTGGAGAACCTATTTCATTGACCTCCGTTCAACTAAGGAGATTCATATAAACTGGGTAAAGTCCTCCCTTGCACCAGAACAAGAGAAAAGCTTCCTCAGGATGACAAATTGCTTCCGTCTTTTGAGGGTGTTTTTTTCTGATGCCGAGAAGGATACAAAACTCAGGCAGGAAACAATCTACTCATTTTCAGTGGTCAGTCACCTCCTGCAAAGAACAAGATGTATCTTCTCCACCATTTGTCCTCCCTCTAGTTCTGGGATTGAGGAAGAAAATGCATCTACTTCATCTGCAGTGGGACAAATGAATAAGGACAAACAAACCCCCCCAATCATCTGAGACCCCAGCAGTCATCAGGACCTGGAATAGTGGCTGAAGGACCAAAAATTGGAGCAAGGTCAACCGCTCCAACTGACTATACCAGGCCTCTTCCTCTACACAGAAACCTCAAATGAAGGTTGGAGTGCATTTCTCCTCTAGGACTCCGTGAGTGGCCTCTGGGACAGCCAAGAGAGGTCTCTCCAAATCAATATCTTGAAACTTATATATATGAAATGCCTGGGGGTCTACCACTATGCAGAGGTGCTCAGGGACTTTGTTAGTGCTGTTTTCTCAAACAACACTACCATACTCATATACCTAAACAGAGAAAGTGATACTAACTCTACCTTCCTCAACATGGAGACACAGGAGATACCAAACTGGGAAGAGACTCATTCAGTACAAATTCTGACACAGTTTGCAATCCCATATTCTCTCTACAGAGTGGATACTGCCCATGGATGTGAGCTGCCAATTATGGCAATTGTTCTTCCACTTCAGAAGAACCTCTTGATGCAACCATACACCCACAGGTTCCACTTTCATCTCTGAAGGCTTCAGCTGAGATGTTAGAAACTGTCAAGCAATACTTATGATACAGGGGCTTCTTTAAGGTAACCCAGTTCTTGGCAACAGGACTTCCACTTCTTTAAACTACCAGCATATGTGGAAGAGATACAGAAAATGATGCAAAGGCAACAAGCACACCATCTCCAATTCCACGGCCCAGAAAGCCACTGATTTACTTGTTCATCTGAGACAAGTTTATCATCTTTCAGCTTCTGCTATCAAAGGATAAAAGACCATGCTTAATAGCATTTTTGCTATCAGAAGCTTGGACTTCAACAAGAAACAGGTGTTGAAGAATATTATCAGAGCCTACTTTTCACAGCCCTGCAGACCTACCAGGGTCCTTAGACCCTCCTGGAACATAGATGCAGTGCTTTGCTGCTTTAACAAAGGCTCCCTTTGAACCCCTTAAGCTCTTCTCCATTAGAGATCTGACCCTCTTTCTTCTCATGCTAGTAACAGCACAAAGGATAGGAGAGATCCATACTCTCTCACACAGAACAAGCTGACAAGGGCAGCAGGATCTTCTGGTCTCTTACCTTCCTGAGTTTATTGCCAAGACGAATACAGAAACCCACAGAACACCACAAGAATTCCATATCATGAACCCTGCAACCATAGTGGGTTCAGAGGATGAAAAAAGACTCTTATGCCCTGTTAGCATTAACCCTTAACTTCCGGGATTAAAATATTTTTCCTGTCTAATGACGGGGAAAAATGGTACACCTAAAATTGTCAGAACACAGTTTGAATACTGATAATTATTTTCTCTGTGTTATTCTGAATACAATGATGTACTTTCCAGCTCGATATGACGTCTGAGAGTTTAGTTATTGCCTTATCAAAGTTTCCTCCTCCGAGACGGTGTGACCAGTGAAGAGGAAACAGCCCGGAGAGACTACTCTCTCTCTCTCTCTCTCTCTCTCTCTCTCTCTCTCTCTCTCTCTCTCTCTCTCTCTCTCTCTCTCTCTCTCTCTCTCTCTCTCTCTCTCTCTCTGTGTGTGAGAGAGAGAGAGAGAGAGAGAGAGAGAGAGAGAGAGAGAGAGAGAGAGAGAGAGAGAGAGAGAGAGAGAGAGGAAGGAAGGACATATTATCACTGATTTCTGAGACACTGTGTGTGTGTGTGTGTGTGTGTGTGTGTGTGTGTGTGTGTGTGTGTGTGTGTGTGTGTGTGTGTCATATATCACTGATTTCTGAGACACGTGTGTGTGTGTGTGTGTGTGCCTCAAAGCTTTTCTCGAATGACTCATAAGAAGCGTGACGGCTATGAACGTCAGGAGTTCATTTCTTGTGATGTTTTCCACTCTTTCTCGTGAGAGCTATGGGGCACATCATCATCATCTGCTGTTTCTTCATCATGAAAAGTGTTGCTCTCACTCACTATATGGTCCAAGAAAGCATCACTGAGAAACGCCATGAAATAGTCACAATTGTGTTGCACAGGAGGGAATTCAGCTGTTATGCCAGGAGACACAGATAAATCAGGCATAACTGGGAAAAATCATCATTGAATTCCCTCCATTGAAAGACAGGTCGGGGTCTCGCGCCACCTCTGCCACGCCCCTTGATCGTCTCCCAGAACGCGAGGAGCACGCGCATGCCTCGTCTCCTAGAAACACTCTGTGTCCTTGACACATTATCTGGAGTCTGTTCTTCATCATTATTGCCTTCACTGTCACTTATACTGTGTAAGAGTCTCTGTCTCTCTGTCTGTTCTCCTGAGAAAGCAGGTGAATGATGCTCTACATCCGTGTCCTCACTACTAGTCTCTTCACTTTCCCCAGTTTCTTCTTCTATATATTCACTGTCACTTTCTTCTAGCTCAGAACCACTGCTAAGTAAAGGGTTCTGCCTTGCTCCATGGTGATTTACAATCTGACCCGATCCTTCGCTGTTATCACTGACCTTTCTACCCAGCGTCACGGAGTTGCCAAGTGTCGCCCATAAAACGGGAAAACAGTTCAGTTACCTCTAAAATTAGGAGCTCTTGTGAAAACACTTGTGTGGTAAAAGATGCCAGATACTTCTACTCACCATCCGCCTCAAGAGAGCGTCGAGAGACTTAAAATTACGCTGGGAAAAATCTTGATTACTGGGACGAATCCGTCACTTGGACGTTCTGAAAACGTTTATATCGACCGCGGAAGTTAAGGGTTAATGTATAATCCATTGGTACCAATTAAAACATGTCAAGATTATATGCGAGGGTTGGTGGCCATTGTGAGCACAAAAATGGTAGAATCTGGCGGAAGTTAAGGGTTAATGTTATCAAATAATTATGTTACTGGCAATGCCATGAAACTCCAGGTTGGCGATACCACTGAGTCAATTATGTTTACTCTCTCTCTCTCTCTCTCTCTCCTATGATTATCTCTTCCCTTTTTTTGATTTCTATTACAATTAAATATCATAATCTTATTACATATTACAATAAACCTAACATAAATCAGATCAATTAGGGGGAAGGCCAATCCAAGTTATCTATAAATCTAAGACGTCTGAGGGATTTTTCTTCATAATTTGCAAGCCTGTTACCATGTATGTATGCAAATAGGTATTGCATAAATACACACACATATGAAAAACAAATACACTGGTACCTTGAGATACAAGCTGCCTAAGATACAAGTTTTATGAGATACAAGCTACAATTTAGTAATTTTTTTGAGATACAACTCATGCTTGGGGATGTTTCCACTACAGTCAGCAGCTCAGCACATCAGTCCAGCTTCAGCTGAGCTAATATCTAGGCGCTACACACACACACACACACACACACAAACACACACGCACGTCGCCGTCGTTGAGAGGACGGCTCGTCTCCGGCTGCGTACAGGAAGAAAGAAAATACCTATGGTATTACAGGGCCCGGGTAACTCTAAGTTTTGTGTCCGTAAATGTCCTACTGTCTCTTAGTGTTGAAAGTGAGTGATATGGAGAGTGATCCCTGAGAGGAGTGTGGACGGTGATCGCTCTGGCCGTAATCAGCTGACAACAACAAAAATGGCGTCCAGGCAAACTAGAGACTTTGAAGGTTTTATTACTACGCCAAAAGGACTGCAGAAACTTGACATGGATGCAAGAATCCAGGCGCTGGAGAGTAAGTTCCTAAGCATTTTGTCAATAGAAGAAAAACTGGATAGAGTTCTAGCCGAGAATGATTCATTTAAAAAAGAGATCTACTTGTTAATGCTAGAGAATAAAGAGCTGTTGAAGGAAAAAGTAGAGATGGAGAAAAAAAACCAACAACTAAGGAAACAATGTGAAGAAATGAAGGCTAAACTCATGGAAATGGAGATAAAAATATCCGAAGGGGACTTGAAGAAAGAGGAATGTCTTAATCTAATTGACACTAGGATGAAAGAAGTGAATCATGAACATCTGGAGGTACAAAGGTCGTTTAGGGAGATAGTAAAAAGCAGGAAGAGGAAAATAAAGGGATTACGCAGAGGAAATGGTAAAGGCACTAAAGGAAAATGAGTATGTGGTGAGAGATATCGCTGAAAAGAAAAATGTGTGATCATAATAGGATTGCGGGAGGAAACTAACAGGAACTGGCAGGACAGGAGGGATAAGGAAAATGACAAGATTAAGTCTTTACTGAACAAGATCTCTGTGGAAGAAGAGGACCTATATGCTGAGGTAGAAGAAAGTGTGAGATTGGGAGCTTTTGAGGAAGGCAAGAATAGACCATTAAAATTGAAATTAAAGTCTCAGGTGGCAGCGGAGGCCTTGTTGAGGAGGGCTTGGAAACTTAAGGACTCTGAGGAAACCAAAACAATTTACATAAGAAGAAATATGTCACAAGATGAGAGAATGAAGATGAAGGAGCTAGTATCTGAAGTGAAGGAGAGGAATGACGAAAGAACAGAGGAGGAAAAGATCAAGTTTTTGGAGGATGAGAAATGGGAGGCTAAAGAAGTGGTGGATAAAACAGACGGAATAGGCATTACATGGAAGAACGAGACTAGGAATGGAATAAAAGTGACTTACACGAACATAGATGGATTTCTGTCTAAGAGGCTAGAATGTATGGATTACCTAAGAAATAACGAACCGGACATAATGTGTGTAGTGGAAACAAAGCTAAGGCCGAAATAAAGCTAGACTGGTTTGTTGTAAAACACTACAAAGTATGGAGAAATGATAGAAAAATAAAGGTGGTGGTGGTATAATGGTTCTTACTAAGGAAGATCTGATAGTGAAGGAGGTGAACTATAGTAAGAGAAATGAGGAAGTGATAAGTATGCTTATAACAGATGGCAAGAGGGACATTAATATTATAACAGTATACATACCACCCAGAACCAGTGCTTGGGAATATGAACAGTACCAAATGGTGATGAGAAATACTCTAGACAGAATGAAGCAAGAACTCAACAGAAAGGATAGAGTGATGATAGTTGGAGACTTTAATTGCAAAGAAATAGTGTGGGAAGACTACGAAGTGGTGAATGGTGGTGAGTGGGCAGAAGAATTGTTAAAGGTAGCAACAAATAACTTGATGGCACAGTGGGTGAGATCACCAACAAGGTGCAGGGGACAAGATGTTGCAGCAAGGTTGGATTTGGTATTTACCAGGGGAATCTCTCTAAAGAGGAAATTGAACATGAAAGTCCCTTGGGGAAAAGCGATCATGATGTCCTAAGCTTTGAGCTGGATACAGAATTAAGCACGAATAAGATTGTGGAACGCAGGGAGGAAAAATTAAATTATACTAGGGCAAATTATAACCATATAAGGGAGTTCTTTAATGAAATTGACTGGTCCGTGGTATACCAGGAAAGAGATATGCAATTGAAATACGATAAATTTATGGATTTGTATAACTCTGCTGTGAAAAAGTTTGTGCCATATTACAGAAAGAGGACTTTAAATAATAAACAGTGGTTTAATAGAAATTGTGAAGAAGCAAAAAAGAACAAAGAAAAGGCATGGAAGAAACTTAAGAAAAACAGTGATGTATTATCAAGGAAGGCTACAAAACAGCAAGGAATAGATATGTTGAAGTAAGGAGAACAGCACAGAAGGAATATGAACAGAGGGTGGTGGAAAACTGTGATAGTGACCCAAAATGTTTTACAAATTCATAAATGGAAAACTAAATAAAAGGGAGGCAATAGAAAAGGTAAAAACGGGAAGAAGTATATGAAGATGCTGGAGAGATAGCTGAAATTTTGAACGACAACTTTTGCAAAGTGTTTACAAAGGAGGAGCATTTTATGGGAGGAAGGCCTACGGAAATAAAGCAAATGCAGGACATCATGGTTACTAAGGAAGATGTAAGGAAAATTATAAGCAATCTGGATATTAATAAATCAATGGGGCCTGATGGCATATCTGGGAGGTTGCTAAAAGAATGTAAGGATCAATTGTTGAACCCCATATTTGATATTGTGGAAACCTCCATACGAACAGGATTAGTCCCGAAAGAGTGGAAAAGAGCTGACATTGTGCCTATATATAAGAATGGTAGTAGAATGGAACCGCTAAATTATAGACCAGTATCGTTGACTAGTATATTGTGCAAGGTATGTGAAGAAGTAATTAAAGCTAAGTGGAGTGAGTATCTAGAAAGTGAAAACATTCTGAGTGAAAGGCAGTTTGGTTTCAGAAAAGGAAGATCGTGTGTATCCAATTTATTATGTTTTTATTCAAGAGTGACTGACATACTACAACATAGAGAGGGATGGGTGGATGCTATCTACCTGGACTTGAGAAAGGCCTTTGATAAAGTACCACACAATAGACTGATGTGGAAACTAAAGATGACTGGAGGAGTAAATGATAAACTAGCAAAATGGATGGAAAATTACTTAATGGGAAGAGAAATGAGAACAGTGGTGAGAGGAAAGAAGTCCGAGTGGAAGAAGGTAACCAGTGGAGTTCCACAAGGGTCAGTGCTGGGTCCCATCATGTTTTTGATTTATGTTAATGATATGCCAGTAGGAATTGACAGTTATATGAACATGTTTGCGGACGATACTAAAATTATGAGGAGAGTAAAGAATGTGGAAGATTGTAACAAGTTACAGGAAGATCTTGATAAAATATATGAGTGGAGTAAAGAGTGGCAGATGGAATTTAATATAGACAAGACCCATGTTATGAAAATGGGAAGAAGTAGATACAGACCAAACTGGGATTACAGGCTGGGTGATGAGAAAATTAAAGAGACCAATGAGGAGAAAGACTTAGGAGTAACCGTGCAAAACACTTTGTCACCGGAGAAACACATTAACAAGATTTTTTGGAAAACATACAACATGCTTCAAAATATTGGCCTTGCATTCCACTACCTAGATGAAGGAATGATGAAGAAGATATTATGTACCTTAATAAGACCCCAGCTAGAATATGCAGCATGTGTCTGGTCACCGCATATGAAGAAAAATGTGAAGAAGGTAGAAAGGGTACAAAGGCTGGCAACAAGGATGGTACCAGGACTCAGGAGTTAGACTATGAGGAAAGACTGAGGAAGCTGGGGCTGACCACATTAGAAGAGAGAAGAACAAGAGGAGACATGATAACTATGTATAAATTGGTGAACAAGATTGACATACTGGATAGAGAGTTGATAAAGGTGACCACAAGTAATTATCTCCGAGGACATGGAAAAAAGCTAATAAAGGACATCTGTCTAAATGACGTGAGAAAATACAGTTTCCCGCATCGTAGCATTGATAAGTGGAATAAACTGAGCAGTCATGTCGTTGATGTGGTGTGTGTCAATCAGATGAAAGAGAGATATGACAGGAATGGACAAGGAAACAGGACACAGAGAGGTTAGCTCGGGCCCTGTAATACACAAATAGGTAAATACACACACACTCACCCACACACACTGGCCCGGTAGCTCAGTGGTTAGAGCGCTGGCTTCACAAGCCAGAGGACCGGGGTTCGATTCCCCGGCCGGGTGGAGATATTTGGGTGTGTCTCCTTTCACGTGTAGCCCCTGTTCACCTAGTAGTGAGTAGGTACGGGATGTAAATCGAGGAGTTGTGACCTTGTTGTCTCGGTGTGTGGTGTGTGCCTGGTCTCAGACCTATACCAAGATCGGAAATAATGAGCTCTGAGCTCGTTCCGTAGGGTAATGTCTGGCTGTCTCGTCCGAGACTGCAGCAGATCAAACAGTGAATTACACACACACACGACAATAGGTTCTCCTGTCTCCATAAAAAATAAATTTTGGATCGTAAAGACGAAAAAAAAAGGAGAGAGATGGAGCAGAGTAGTGCTGCCAGATGTATGACAAAACCAAAATATATGACATCTTGTGAATAACAGCAGTACATTGAAACACCTGCTGACTGAGGACAGTATGGACAGGGATTTTTCTGGATTTAGGGACGAAAGAGGTAGTATGAGGAGATTGATCATGTAGAAAGGGAGTTAAGGGACATGAAGGAACTGATGTTGAGTTTAATGGACAAGCAGGACAGACTGACAATGGAAAACATAGAGCTGAAATTGAGATTAGTAGAATGTGAGAAGCTCAGTGCAATCAATCAGGGATTACAGGAGGAGATAAAAGAAATAAAGAAACAAAATGATGTACTGAAAGCCACATGTCAAGACTACAAAAACTCCTTAAGGAGCTTACAGGTTAAAGTAAAGGATGGGATTGTGGACTGGGTAGAAGGTGGATTAGGTGAAAACAAGCTGAAGGAACTATGAAATGCATGGAAGCAGGAACAGGAAGAGGAAAAAGTTAAATTGTATTAACAAGTAATTGAAGAGAAAGAAGATCTTGTGTGAGATACAGTTGATTAGTGGAAGTTTCGTGATTTTTGGAATGAAGGAAAAAAAATCCAAACAAATTCATGAAAGAATGTGAAGAGGGAGAATTGGCCAAACTATTATCAAACAAGTACAAGACAGCACGCAAGAACTAGATGGAGGAAGTGATCAGGTTAGGAAGATACAGTGAAGGGGGTAGGAGACCAACGAAAGTGAAAATGAGATCTCAAGTGGCGGTAGAGGAAATTATGGCTAGGAAAGGGAAGCTGGCCGATGATACTAAACACAAGGATATATGGATAAAAAGAGATAGGAACCTAGAGGAGAGGGAAAAGGAGAAAGTGCTAAGAAATGAACCTAAGAAAAAAAAATGAAAAAAGGACTGAGATCAAGAAAAAGACAATAAAAACACAATGTACAATTACAGTAAAACTAACTTGGCAGAATTAAGAAAATACTTTGAACAAGCAGACTGGACTGAATTTTACATATTGGAGAAGAATGAAGACAAATGGAATATTTTAATGGAGAAGTATAATGAAGGAATGAGACATGTGCTATTCAAGAAAATAGATAACCCTAGGCACAAGGAGTGGTTTAACAGAAGATGTGAGTTAGCAAGGACTGAAAGAAAAAAAGCCTGGAACAGATGGAAAAGAAATAGAGGACAAAGTCATTGGTTAGACTACGCCCGAAAAAAAAACAAGTGCATCAAGATTCAAAGAATGGAACAGAAAAACTACAAGAAGAATATAGTGGACAAATGTAAAGAACAGTCAAAATTGTTTTACAGATATGTAAATGACAAGCTGAAAACAAAGGAAAAATAAACAAAGTAAAATACAATAATGAAATGTACGAAGACCCAGAAGATATGGCGGGAGTGATGAACAATTGCTTCCAGTCAGTCTTCACCAGAGAAAGTGACTTCCATTGTCAAACACCTGTGGAATTAACTGATGGTGTTCATGAAATACAAGTGTCAGTAGAAGAAATAAGGAAAATAATGGAAGAACAAGATGTAAGGAAAACCTCAGGTCTCGATGGAGTCAAACTGGATTGTACAGAAATGCAGTCACAAGTTAGCACACAAGTCTACAACATCATTATGAGTTCCCTAACAGAGGGTAAAGTACCAACAGATTGGAAAAAGGGGATATTGTGCCTATATTCAAAGGGGAAAATAAGGAGGATCCATTAAACTACAAACCAGTGTCACTGACCAGTGTAATAGCAAAAATATGTGAAAGCATAATAAAGAAAAAAATAGATGAAATATCTGGAGGAGAAAGGTATGTTGACAGGTAGACAAAAGATTCAGAAGAGGAAGATCATGTGTCACAAATGTAATAAGCTTCTAAAGAGTGGTTGCCATAGTGGAAGAGTGGACTGCATACACCTATATCTAAAGAAGGCATTTGACAAGGTCCCACACAAAAGATTACTGTGGAAACTTGAACAAAATTGAAAACTAACTAACATTGGGAGACAAGACACACACACACACCTGCAAGGAAATTTTTGAACTTAATAACTCTCTCTCTCTCTCTCTGTCACAATGCATACATAAACATGGCTACAAAGAAAAAATCAAACATAATACTATTCATAACGCACAGTTGAAACACATTCATTCATCATGATGAAATAATGTAAGATGAATTCTAGGAAGCTGGAAAGGAAAAAGGAAAGTCTCTGTTGTCTCTGATAAGGTGAGAGACAGAAAAATATAACAACTCCAATAAGGCTAGCCAGTGTTTCCCACCCACATTTACCTGTGTGCGTAATATATAGAATCAATATTAATTGATTCGCAAATACTATTATACAGTCAAAACAAACTCAAGATAGATAAATAACCTATCAGCTGCCATGGTCCTTCTACCTGTCATGTCTTTGGAGCTGACAGGCACTTCTTCCACAGCAAGAAAGAGTAGATTGATTGTATGAGAAGAGGGTATCTGGGAAGTGTGGCTCACTGGGAAGTGTTCTCATCCATCTGCTCAATCATTTAGAGGAAACCTCTTGGAGCGATTTAAAATTATATGCGAGACAAATGTGCTTACATGAATGATTGCCAAATCTCAAAATGGGATGCAGTGGACTTGCATGAACATTCAGTCAGTTAAGGCTTAAGCCTCATCAAAAAACAGACCAAGACTTATTGGGTAACTGAAGGCATCCCTTAAAAAAAAAATAATAATAATAAATAAATAAATAAATAAATAAATAAATAAATAAAACAAATAAATAAATAAATAAATAAATAAATAAATAAATAAATAAATAATTGAGTATGTAGTACACTCCAACCATTACCAAACAGACCACTATGGCCAACAAAGTCTCAGCTCACTACAACAATGTGACATTCTCTATTTCATGTGTATAAACTTGAACCAAATGGGGGCACTCAGCTGAACTCACAGTAAATCTAGAAATTAAGGTCACTTCCCCAAATGGATCTTTGTAGCCTAATATCCTTCTTTCATGTGTACAAAATCACATTGTTGTAAAGCAGACTGCTTATTTTTGGTGAATTTTGTAATCCAAGTAGGTAAAGACATCTCAGGCATTTAAATCTCCATATGTATCTGGAAATTTAAATCTGGGATGCAAACCAACTAAGAAATTAAGCTGTAAGTGTTTCTTTTATTTATATTTCATATTTTATCTTATGTCTGGCAGCTTTGTGGCATTACTGGAGAGGAGATGTTTACACAAAATTTTTTTTCAAAACCTACTTTTCAGGAATAAATGTTGAATAAACTGTCAATAATTTACCAAATAAAAAAAAAATTATAGTAAAATGATCATCACATTCTTTACAAATCATGGAATGATTGTGCATTAATCTCACCAAATAAACTTAAAGGAGACTTATAAAACTCAAGTCTGAGACAGAAAAAAGCTAACATTTTTCAATTTCTTAAAATTGTTGTGGCATCAGCTACGCATAAGAAAAAGCCGCAGTTTGCAGCTTTTATGTTTTTAATAACCTTTTCATTACTACTGCAGCTTTCTCTATCATATTGCTAGTAAAGAAGCACTGCACATCAATCCATGTTTTGTGAAAATATTAGTCATTTAGATGAAAGATAAAGATAGAGGAGACAAAATCCGGTATCAGCAGATACCGGCGACAAGCAGCCAAATTCCTTTTTTCAATTTCCATAAAATAGATACAATTTAGTACAGGTATCCCTTGGTTAACGATAGGGTTACGTTTCCCAAAAACAGATCGCTAACCGAAACGATCGCTAACTGAGGGATTTGAAATTATCAACTACATACATGTATTTCGCGATGCGTAAATAAACGACACTTTCTATGTTGTTAGTTGTTATTTACACCTTTAGAATTGGTAGTACTTACCTTGAGGAGTGGATGTGATATCGTGTGTGTTGTTTTGTGCCCCGAGGGACACAGGGCCTTGGAGGATTAAATCATCATGCCCACACCGACCCAAACTCGGTCAGCTGCTTCAAACCCTTCAAATTCTTGAGAGAATCGTTCAACTTAATATCAAGGCCAATGCTCTTTCTCGATTTTTAGCCTTATCTCCGGTGGAGAACAATCGTTGGGTCGCAGGAAGCCATCACTAAGTTCACTTGATCACAAATAAGCACAAAAAGAAGTTTAGAGCGAGCGTGATAGAGTTGTTGTTGCACAATCAAAACAGCGGAAAGACTGTGGTGTGTTTACTGCACGGGCGCGGGTGGATGGGCGCTGCGATCGCGATTGCGATCGCGATTATGATGGTCAATCCGATCGTTAACCGAATTTTGGCGATCGTTAACCAAAAAATAGGGATTAATTTGGAGGGATCGTATGAGCGAAATATCGTTAAGTAGTCGATCGTTAACCGAGGGACACCTGTACATGTCTATAAGTCACTTAAATACCTTCATAACTTTTGATCTTGCATATTATTTTCATAATATAGTTTTTGTTTAGATTTTAGGTGACCTGCAGAGTGCCCCCCCCCCCCCGCCAACACCCACTCAAGCTTTCTGATCTTCCACACCCAGTACAGTACCTCCATCACTACACCCACGCCCTCCACACCTACCAAAGCCTCAGCTTGCTGCACAGTACGATTGTCAATGGACCTCCCAGCTATCTGGTTGAGGGGGATGATGGTGACCCGTCTTGCCAGCTTCCCATTCTTCAGGATCTTTTGGCCTGTCACCTCTGTGTCCGTGATGACGTTGTACAACTGTGGCCACAGACAGATAAACACAAGATAATTGGACAAAATGGAAAACTCCAACACAAGTAAGCAACATATATACAAGGAAGAGCATGCATACATGATGAGGCTGCAGAATTCCATATAAGCTTTACATGTGAAATGAAAGGTAAATGATACCATGGAAGACAAGTTTAGATTAACACATGACTCAAACTTTAGTGGTAACTGTACGTAGTAGAAGAGAAAGAATCATTTCCTAACCTTTCCTCCAGCAATGACCTCAATGGCTGTGGCAGTGGAGGAGTCCTGTAAGGTGAATAGCTTACACACTAAGCCCTTCACAGAAGATCGGTCAAAGTTCCTCTCTGGGTCCTTGTAGTTGAAGCTCAGCTGAGGGTATCTGTAGAAACAGCCTAAGGTTTTTCTTTCCATACACACACACACACACACACACACACACACACACACACACATATATACAGTAAGGTCCCGAGTTACGTCAGAGTTACGTTCCTGAAAAATGACGTAACTCAATTTTGTACGTAACTCGAGTTTTTGTACTTTCAAAGCATATTATCGAGTTTTCAACCAATCATATTTTATGGTTATTCAGGTAAGTAAAAGGTTATATTGTTATATTGGTATATTATTTACAACTATGTAGGAATATGAAACACAAGCTTGTTTTTGTTGTTGATTAGGGCCACGAACGCGAAGGAATGCATGTTGCCAGAGGGGTGGACGCCTGAGGCCGCCAGGAGGGTAGGCAGGTCGAATGTTGTGACGCCCAGGGTAGACAGCTGGGAGCGTAGTGCAGTGCGGTGGGAGTAGAAGCGTGGGCAGCGGAGCAGGAAATGCAATAGGGCAATAGGGATCAGCAGACAGGCGCAGACAGTGCAAGTGAGCTGCAAGTGTCGTGTGGCCCAGACGAAGGCTCCGGAGTTGTTATTGTTGTGATAGGTGCGCGAACCCTCAAGGTCGTCAACCTCCCCGTTGTCATGGTAACGGGCTTCCCATTTTCTTCTTCACTCCCTTACACACAGCAGCTGCCTCCCTTCTCATGTCTTTTAATTATGTCCACTTTTCCTTGTAGCGTAATGGTTTTCCTTTTCTTAGCATCACTGCTATCACTCAGTTTTCTTTTTGGTGCCATTGAGGAAGATACTAAGATAGTCAGCAAACGTAGATGTAGGAACACTCTTGCCAGGGGCGACGGTGTGGTGGAACTGAGGTACGTAGTGTTATTGTATTCAAGCGTGAGGTGGACGGTGTGGCGGATAACCACTAGTGACGCCTGGTGGCCAACAATAACAATAAACCCCGCGCTTTACAATTTATAAATTTTCAATTTTTTAAATCTTAAATTGCCTTATAGTGGACAGACATAAGTGTGAGTTTGACGTAACTCGAGACCAACGTAACCCGGGACCTTACTGTATGTATATATATATATATATATATATATATATATATATATATATATATATATATATATATATATATATATATATATATATATATATATATATATATATATATATACAGGAACCACTGCCATGTGTCTCATTTATACAACATACCACACAATCAGGGAACCAGAGTCTCATTTATACAACATAGAGAGAGAGAGAGAGAGAGAGAGAGAGAGAGAGAGAGAGAGAGAGAGAGAGAGAGAGAGAGAGAGAGAGAGAGAGAGAATTTTGGAAAAATGCAAACTTTTACAAGAAATTTTTCAAATTTTCAAAAGTCTTTCCTCTGTGGTTCCCATCACACATAAGAGACACAGTTCTACTAGCAAAATGCTGATCACATCAAGAAGCTGACAGTTACCCAGCACAGCAGAGTAACAGAAATGAAACATCAGTTTCAAACACCTGGTTGACAGGCACAGCATGAAAAGAGCTGGAAACACAAATCATTAGGGAAACTGAACAGGTTAATGCCACATTTAAAGTACAACAAAATAATCATAAGAAGAGCTATATTAATATTTGATTTACCTTGACTCAAATCGGTCAATCTTCTCTTGGAGGTTCACTAAGGTATGGTTGAGCCTGCGCTGTTGCTCTTCCAACTCCTCCACCCGACTGTCATTGTAATCCAGGGACTCCAACTGGCTCTGCAAGCACACCCACACACATATAAAAAACCCATACCCACACACACATCACAAAAACACCCAAATTCACATACATCATAAAAATACACACATTCACACACACAAACACAAAAACATCTACATCCATGCAAATACCTTTCAAATACCTGCCAGGGTGACATACTATGAGTACTAACACAGTAGTCTGTTTGGCACCCATGAATAGCCTGATGGTGCATGACACCAGACACATCAGTACATACAACTAAAAAAATTAAACTTTCCATTAAAAACTTTTCTGTCTTTACTTATGTACCGAGTAACAGTACTGGAGTGGGATTATTACCCACTATTAGGGTATTTATTTAGTCCAAATCCTCATCTTCCCTTTCATATGTGTAGCTAGGAATTCTTATATAGGGAGTCCCTGTAGGGGGAGAAGGGAGATGACGTGTGGCTGTGTGCGCAGTCATCATGGCTGCCACCTTATAAGGTGAGGAGCGTGGTGGCGTCACCCTCAGAACATCACCCGCTCTCTTCTCGAGGTACACTCTCCAACATTCTCCAGGAAGAGCTGCACACGCCACGTGGTCTGATAAGAGCAACTCATGAGATAATCACTATGTTTACAGCACCGTTCCTGTGGAACCTTCTGCCACTTCCAGCACAGCAGGCCCAACCAGGCAGAGAGACAGAGAGAGAGAGAGAAGCAGGACGCCGCGAGGGACGGGCCACCATTTTTACCTCTCGGGACGCCACCACACGCACCCCACGCCCTCTCATCTACAGCTGAGTTACCCACGGTTTCCATAGGTCTCCCGTCTTATAGGTAGGCTAGGTAGGAAGTTACATGACTGTGATGAGTTGTTATTGAATTAAAGGGTCTATTTTGATAAGCTTGGTGTGTTCATCCCTCCCCCTTGGATTCGTTACATCTTTCTTTTCTTCCCTTACTCGGCCTAAGCTTCACTTAGGCCCAGTACAAGAGACTGAGCCTCACGAAGGTTCAGTATAGATGGTGGCAGCGGTGGGACGAACACACCAAGCTTATCAAAATAGACCCAAATCAAAGATCAGACATAAAGAAATTTATCAGAGAATGTATAATTTGTCAACAATGTAAAACTGCACCAGCTTTACAAAAGACATACCAGGAATTGCCTCCTGTAAATCAACCTTTGGAAAGAATTAGTATCGATATTACTGAAATGACTCCAGCCAGAGGAGGTTATAAGTACGTATTAACCATCATAGATCACTTTTCAAGATTTGTAAAGTTGGTGAAGTTACGGTCCAGACACGCTGAGGAGGTAGTTAGGGTTATTAAGAGTTACTTGGGAGACTATGGGGTACCGAAGGTACTCTTAGCTGACAATGCGTGCGAGTTCGCTCACAATTGTTGACAGAACTCTGTCGTACGCATGGGATAGAGATGGTGTTTTCCACTCCATACCATCCATGTGGGAACTCTATCACCGAACGGTTACATCGAACCATGAAGTCAGTGCTAGCGTCTCTCGAAAGGACAACCGCACAGGTGGTCCGAGTGCCTCACGCAGTGTCAGCAGATCCATAATGCGGCCGTACACGAGACCACTGGCGAACAGCCCTATTTCCTTTTCTTCCAGCGCCATGCTCCTCGCTATGTGGGAACTACTTTGCCCCAGGTGGACGATGAAATAGACATTAATACAGCCTTGGAGGCAGTGAGACAATCATCCCGTGCAAATAGCAGGAAGAGGTTAGCTAGAGCGAACATTGGCCGGAAGGACCAAAGAGTCGAGGTAGATGATTTGGTGTGGATAAAAAGGGAACAGTTTGGTTCGTCAGCTGATAGAAAACTTGGTCTCAAGTGGATTGGACCGTATAAGGTTAAAAAGGTGAATTTAGATGAAGT
The DNA here is from genome assembly GCF_017591435.1 of Portunus trituberculatus. Lineage (NCBI taxonomy): Eukaryota > Metazoa > Arthropoda > Malacostraca > Decapoda > Portunidae > Portunus > Portunus trituberculatus. Next base: position 838,971 of record NC_059269.1, on the reverse strand, counting down.
GTCATATGAAGTGGAAAATGTGTTTAATGGCAAAATACTCCATAGAGCAGCAGACCGAGTGAGAAAATATGTAACCGATGAAGGGTACGTGGTAGACATATAAGAAGTTGTAGTGCCTTCCGATGAGGAGGAAGAAGACAATCAGCCGGTTCCTGAATTACTTCTTTTTGGTCCGTTAGGCAGCCAACCAAGCAGTTTGTATCCTGCGCCGTTCCAGAATGCCTTTTTCCATCTGTTTTTTGTCCGCTAGTGAACCAAAGATTGGAACTTTGGTCGAGGCATTTTGCAAAACATTGGTCAAGTGTCCGGGCGACCAAAGCTACCGCCTTGTATCTTAAATTTCCAAATGTAAAAAGAAGCTAACTGTAATTAAATTCATTTCAGTCTATTTACCATGTCAAATTTTTTTTATGGTACAACAAAGCTTTTCTTATGCTATATTGAGCATACGTTTAATTTTAAAGTCTACTGTAGTCGCCTTGTGAGTTCGCCAAACATCAACAACAGCCTAATCGACTCGTCACATCTCTACTTCACTGACTAAATTTGGTAAGTATATGATTAATCTTGTTATTTATATATCATTACATGAATTCTTACTGTGTGCTTCTACTATTAAGAAAGGTAAGTGGACGAATTAAAGGGCAAAAACTATAATATGGAAGTAGTGGAGTAGACTGAAGCCGAGATATCATGTACGTAGCTCATACCCAGGAAAAAAAAAAAAAAAAAAAAAAAAAAAAACGATTAAATAAATTAAAATGATCATGAGGCTGTATATTGAGTATATTTGTAGTTTTAAGTTCAAGGCTATTAAGAGGTGACCGATGAAACAATGGAGGAAAGGTATAAATGGTACCTTGATGAGCTTGCAGGTAACACTTGATTCTGTGGTGGTCTACACATCAGAAGACATTATTGATGGATTTATTACACATTAGTGAATGGATCCTATTAACGAACCTAATGTAACCTAACCAAGCAAACAATAACCCAGCCAACTTAACCTAACCCACCCAACCTAACCTAACCTAACCAAGGTAAACTTAACCAACCTATTTATTGTCATAACTTCTGAAGCATCAATTTGCGATGGAAAATGTCAATATGAAAAAGCGGAAATGTTAGATTGGCAGAAATTAAAACAAACCAAACATATTTTAACCTAACCTCACTTATCCCCCACCCAAATCTAACATACCTATGCCCTACAACCATTCAAAATGCAGCTAGGTATTCTTCAGACCATTAAAAACTACACTTTTCAGGTACCATGGCTGCATTAGAAGAAATCATAGATGAAGAAATGTATGAAATGGAAGAATTGCGACGAGTGAGGATTCCACGCATATATAAGATCTTATGGTGTATAATGTAGGTATTGCAAAGTACAAATAGTATGTAAGAATGAATAAACGTAACCATCTACTTTTAATGCTAATCATTATACCTGTGTGTGTGTGTGTGTGTGTGTGTGTGTGTGTGTGTGTGTGTGTGTGTGTGTTATCTACTTTTTGAAAATATGATCATAGTGATGAGTCTGAAAAAAAAAAAAAAACTGATTAAGTGTTGCACATATTGCATTGAACTTCTTGGTAATTGTCTCCCAAGCTTCCTGTTTCTTAGCTATCATGGAGTAATTACCACTTTTATCAAGCACGACGTTGAATTGGTTGATAAGATCAACCAACGTGCTTTTCTGGTCGCTGGTTAGCGACGCCAACTTTTCTTCCTTGAGACATGTTATCAGCTGATCGAACGAAATTGTTTACGTTTTCACCAGGTTTTCACTCACACGCTTACCAACCACAGCTATGCGGGGCTACCAACCATTCCGACGCTTTATATCCTTTTGGTAAGCCAGACAACTAGGTTGGCGAGCGCTCCAAACACAAAAAAGCGAATTGTGGAACTGTCATAAATAGTTGGTGCGCGAGCCAAACAACATGGTAAGCGTTTTGGTTTGTTGCCGTACCAATACATTCAGGAACCGGCTGAATGAGGTAGAGGAGCCCAGTAAGGAGATTTATAGAAGAATACTAAGTACAGTAGAATCTCGAATCTCGATCAATCTCATCTCGATATTTCGCATCTCGATTGCACCATAAAAAACCCACTATTCACACATCTCGATGAAATTACCCAAATCTCGATTGCTGTTTTTTTTTTTTTTTCATCAAAAATGCGGCGCATCGCGATGCGATTGTTTTGATTGCTCTCCCACCTTGCGGCAGCTTGTGGAGTGTATCAGTACACGCGGCCTCCCCCCGCTCTGTTTAAAACCAGTGTGTGCGGTGTGCGCGGTCAAGGTCATTTACGGGTGCGGGCAGGCTACCTGGATCCCATTCATCATGTTTCCCGCAGCCAATGGAAGGGCCCAAGGGGTGGATAAGAGCGAAAATGAGTGTAAAGGACAACAAAGTGTGAAAAAATGCGGAAGTGAAAAACGTGATTATCGAAAGGGCAAAAAACTGAACAAATACACTGCAGAGGACAAGGATAAAGTGTTGCAGCTCTTGGAGAAAGGCTATAGAGTCAGTGAAATACAAAAACTTACTGGCATTCCTCAGAGTACTATTTCCACATTGAAAAGCAAAAAAGATGAAGTGAAAAAATCAGTGACATTGGCAAAAAAATTGTTCACAGGAAACACACTTGGACAGCGCCGCATCACGTGTATTTATAATGAAAGTAATCGTCTAGTGGCAGAAATGGAATATTATCTGGTGAAGTGGATTCAACGACGAGCAAGAGAGGTAGCTAGTATCAATGGTCCTCAGCTGCGTGAACAGGCAAGGATATTCTACCAGGCTGTTTGCAAGAAAAAACAAGTAAAAAATCCACCTGCATTTAATGCTTCTGTGGGGTGGCTGCAGAAGTTTAAGAAGCGGAGTGGCATTAAATATGCACAGTATCAAGGCGAGATATCTTCTGCTGATAGTGAAAGTGCTGCTAATTATCCCGTAATAGTCAAACAAATAATAGAAGATGGAGGCTATTGCAAAGACCAGATATATAATGGTGATGAGACTGGCCTTTATTGGAAACGTTCTCCCAAAGCCACCTTCATTTCTAAAAATGAAAAACAAGCACCAGGAGTAAAAGTGTCCAAAGAACGTATCAGCTTTCTTTTTACTTGTAATTCTTCTGGCAGCCACAAAATGAAACCTCTTATCATTCACAAATACAAAAGGCCTAGACCTTATAAACATGCAGATATGCAACAACTGAATGTTTATTGGGAGACTACAGCTTCAGCCTATATGACCTCAGCACTTTCTATCGAGTGGTTCGATAAATACTTTGTCCCTGATGCAAAGAAAAAGTGTGAGGAACTAAACCTGGATTTCAAAATCCTTCTCATTCTAGACAATGCACCTGGCCATGCAAAATTCCTCATAGGGAGGCATCCATGTGTTCAAGTCGTGTTTTTGCCCCCAAACACTACTTCCATATTACAACCCCTGGACCAGGAAATAATAGCCAATGTAAAGCTATTATACTATAAGTACCTTCATGACAAAATGCGACATGAAATAGATAGCAATGATGAGCTGGTTGAGATCGAAAACTCCTCAAATGAAAGTGAAAGTGATCGTGAACTGTCCGCCACCTCCAACCAGGCCACCGACACCGCCGCCCAAGGTCACCACTGAGGAAGACGTTTCGTCAAAAGGAGATATTTCTGTGAGGCAGTTCTGGAAATCCTACAACATCCGGAATGCAGTGGATTTAATGGTGAAAGCTTGGAATAACATATCAGATGCAACTATCAGACATGCCTGGGAAAATCTGCTAGCCGAGAAAGATTCTTCAGATTCCTCACAAATTCAACGACAAGCTGATCTACTGGCTGACGCTGTGACATCTATTACAACTGTTCCTGCCCCTGGATTCTGTGATGTTAATGAGAATGATGTGATGAAAGAGTTATTAGGAGAAAAGTTTGATGCAAGTGAAGCAATCGAAAATTTCATTAAAGAAGACGTAATGGAGGAAGAATTGGAACAGCCTGATACCGTGTCACAGCCTCCCTCCCTGAGTGTTCAACAGTTGTCCGAGGCACTGGGGCTTGTGGCAAAGGCCAGGGATATTGTGGAGGGAAAAGTGGAGAATGAAACTCTCCAGGAGGCTTTTGATTATCTCAATAGAAAAATGATGGGCATTTACAACAGTAAAGTCAATGAACAAAAACAGTCCACTATAACGAGGTTGTTCAAGATGCAGCAGCGAGTCGCCGAGGTCATCGAGAATGTCACAGAAGAAGACGAAGGACCAATAGACCTTGATGCTTTGGACACTGAACTACCAGAAGAACCATCATTTGTAGGATTTAATGCAGAGACTGACGGTGCTGGCTGCAGTGGAGAGAACATACGCAAGGCCATGACAAGATTAGGGAGTGAAGGTGGTGAGTCCCAGTAGCCGAGCCACCAGCCCAGCCCCATCAATCACCCTAATTTTATTTCAATAAATATAAGGTAAATATGTGTTGTTTTATTGTAACATTTCATTAGTTTTATTATATGAACTGCAGTGTGTAGTGTGGTAAGTACTTTAGGTGTCAGCCTGAGAGTTTGTGTACTTGATATAGGTTAGTTGCCAAAGTTTTGGTCGCAATTGCATTTTTCCCTATATGAAGTTAACTTCGCATCTCGATATTTCGAATCTCGATCAGTATTTTGGGTCCCAATTACAATCGAGATTCGAGATTCTACTGTATATAGACCCCTAGGGACATTGGAATCTTGTGACTGCCCTATACTTCTTTTGCAGCTACATCAGATCCGCTGCTGGGGAAGGAGACCGCCACTGTTGGGGGTGGCTGGAATGTTCAGGAGGAGGGGCCTCCTGAATCCAGTCCCCACAGAATAAGGCCTTGGAGAGGACTACGTTGGCCTCTCTACTCCGCCCCTGTACGCCTGGACTGATGGGAAGTGGGTGGTGCAACACCAACTGGGAGGTCAGGTCCTGCCGGACCGGTAGAGACGTCAAGGTCTCGCACTAAGTGGAAAATTGTTGAGTGTGAAATGTTGAAACGAAGGGCAGTAATACCACCGATACCCTGGACACTGTATATAGCTCTAAATGGTTACGTGTGCTCACGGTGGTGTATCGCGATTACGTGGATTGTTATGTGTGTGGTACTTTTTGTTGTTGTAAAAGAGAAGACGAGGATTTGTTTTCCCTGAGGAAAAAGCCATGTACCGAGTACCAGTACTGGAGTGGGATTATTACCCACTATTAGGGTATTTATTTAGTCCAAATCCTCATCTTCCCTTTCATATGTGTAGCTAAGAATTCTTATATAGGGAGTCCCTGTAGGGGGAGAAGGGAGATGACATGTGGCTGTGTGCGCAGTCATCATGGCTGCCACCTTATAAGGTGAGGAGCGTGGTGGCGTCGCCCTCAGAACATCACCCTGCTCTCGTCTCGAGGTACACTCTCCAACATTCTCCAGGAAGAGCTGCAATACGCCACGTGGTCTAATAAGAGCAACTCATGAGATAATCACTATGTTTACAGCACCGTTCCTGTGGAACCTTCTGCCACTTCCAGCACAGCAGGCCCAACCAGGCAGAGAGACAGAGAGAGAGAGAAGCAGGACGCCGCAAGGGACGGGCCGCCATTTTTACCTCTCTGGGACGCCACCACACGCACCCTCACGCCCTCTCATCTACAGCTGAGTTACCCACAGTTTCCCTCCCCCATAGGTCTCCCATCTTATAGGTAGGCTAGGTAGGAAGTTACATGACTGTGATGAGTTGTTATTGAATTAAAGGGTCTATTTTGATAAGCTTGGTGTGTTCATCCCTCCCCCTTGGATTCGTTACACCTTTCTTTTCTTCCCTTACACGGCCTAAGCTTCACTTATGTATGGCTTCCGTCAAGGTCGCTCTACTGGCGATCATCTGGCTTTCCTTACTGAGTCTTGGTTATCCTCTTTTAGAGATTTCGGTGAAACTTTTGCTGTCGCGTTAGACATATCAAAAGCTTTTGATAGAGTCTGGCACAAAGATTTGATTTCCAAACTGCCCCCCTACGGCTTCTATCCTTCTTTCTGCAACTCTATCTCAAGTTTCCTCTCCGACCATTCCATTGCTGTTGTGGTAGACGGCCACTGTTCTCTTAAATCTATTAACAGTGGTGTTCCTCAAGGTTTTGTCCTGTCATCCAATCTCTTCCTTGTATTATTCATTAATGGTATTCTAAACCAAACTTCTTGATCTTTTCACTCCTACGCTGATGATACCGCCCTACATCTTTCCACGTCTTTTCAGAGACGACCAACCTTTCAGGAAGTTAACAGATCCCGCAGGGACGTCACAGAATGCCCGATATCTGCTCTTTCTAAGTTTTCTGATTGGGGCAGATAAAACTTAGTAGTGTCCAATGACTCAAAACTCAATTCTTCCATCTGTCAACTCGACACAACCATTCACATTCCCAGTGAGATCTAATAGCACTAGTTCAGGGGTTGCTGTGAACTTATCATTAAAGCCAGCTGTGACATCACTGAACGTTTCCCTTTGTGTTTCACAACACAAGGGGGCAGTCACAGCCTGCCCTCTAAAGACAACTCTCTTACTTCACACAAAACTACATGCACCTACCTACACATACATTCTTCACTCAAGATTTAGAATTGAATAAAAAAATGATGATTCCTGTAGCTACCACACAAGCAGTCTCTTTTCCTTTTAACTTTTTAGGGACCGGTACCTCAGTGGGCCTTTTTTGTTAACACACTTTTTGTTGCCCTTGGTCGATTGTCCCTCTTATATAGAAAAAAAAAAAAAAAACAACAACTACATATTCCCTCTTCTTCAATGACATTCGATTGACTCTTCTACACTGAATATCATCGGTCTGTCCTTTACTTATAATCTAAACTGGAAACTTCACATCTCATCTCTTGCTAAAACAGCTTCTATGAAGTTAGGTGTCCTGAGGCGTCTCCTCCACTTTTTTCACCCCTCAACTGCTAACTCTACAAGGGCTTTATCCGTCCTTGTATGGACCACTCTTTGCATGCGGATGGGGGGAGGGGTAGTTCCGTTCACAGTTTTACTAGATAGGCTGGAATCAAAAGCCTTTCGTCTCATCAATTCCCTTCCTCAGACTGATCGTCATCAGCCTCTTCCTCATCTCCAGAATGTTGTATCTTTTGCTATATTCTATCACTATTTTCATGCACACTCTTCTTCAGATCTTGCTAGCTGCATGTCTCCCTTTCTCCTGTAGCCTCGCTGCTCAAGACTTTCCTTTTCCTCTCATCCCTCTTCTGTCCACCTCTCTAATACAAGAGTTAACCAGTATTCTCAATCATTCATCTCTTTCTCAGGTAAACTCTGAACTCCCTGCCTGCTTCTGTATTTCCTTCTTCCTGTGACTTGACCTCATTTAAGAGAGAGGTTTCAAGACATTTTTCCCTTTCCTTTGGCTAACTGGTCTCCCATCTTATAGGTAGGCTAGGTAGGAAGTTACATGACTGTGATGAGTTGTTATTGAATTAAAGGGTCTATTTTGATAAGCTTGGTGTGTTCATCCCTCCCCCTTGGATTCGTTACACCTTTCTTTTCTTCCCTTACACGGCCTAAGCTTCACTTAGGCCCAGTACAAGAGACTGAGCCTCACGAAGGTTTAGTATACTTACATACAACTTATCTTTTGAACAATCAAAATGGCAAGAAAAAAAGAAAAAAAAAAAAACTTTTCCAACCTCAGTGTTGGATTTACAAAGTAATAAAGCACCACCAGTGAGTGGACCCATAATCACTCACAAACCAATCATTCAATAAAATAATAGAAATTTTATGAAGTTTAATAATAAACTGTATGCTTAAGACCACCTTAACAAAGCATTATGAAGAACATTTTTTCTGCACAATCTAGTCTATGGAATCTATCTAAGACATATTAACGTAGCAAAGAAAAAAATTCTTCTTCCCCCAAAATGAGTCACTTCTACCATGTTTCTCTTCAATAACTTTAAAATCTACAAACATCAACTTGCAATCATTCAAACTTATTAAGAAAGGATAATTGAAAAAAATAAATAAATAAACATCAAGAAACCTAAATAATTCATACCAACTACGAAAATCTCCAACTTGGGATAACTTTTCTTGTTATTTCTATCAATACCAGCATTTTTATTTTACATTTTTTTTGGTAAAACTAGTGTAATGTGTTTCCATGTCAGAGACCCATCTGTGTGCTGAATATATAATGGAGGTGATAGTGTCTGGCATGGAGGTGTACATTCCTCATTCTTTTTCTCAACCTAAACCTTCTAAAGCTTGGTTTAACACAGCCTGTTCTCGTGCTATACATGATAGAGAGGTTGCCCACAAAAGGTACTTGAGCCTTCCATCTCTTGAATCTCATACACTATATTCCTGCCTAGAATCATGCCAAGTCAGTTCTTCATCTTCCCAAACACTCCTTCATAAATAGAAAACGTCAGAATCTCTCAAACTCAAACTCTCCTCGTGACTTCTGACTTCTGGCCAAAAACACCTCCAATAACTTTA